>NC_047015.1:40533723-40833723 GCF_902652985.1 Pecten maximus | reverse complement strand
CATTATTAAGTGAATGGAGAGCCATTACGAAACGTTAACCTCAAGAATACATAGAAAACAGTTAAATATAGCACATTGTTGATTTTGGAACATTCTGAACATTGAAGTGTAAAAATTGTGGAGAAACATTTGCCCAATATGAAATATTCGGGTCTCGAGTTTGGTATTGCTACGTGTGACCTTGAGCCAATGTCACAGGCGGGCGCGGCGTCCTATGTGGCCGATGTGTTAACTACAGGTAACTCAAATGTTGAAGCTACTACTGCCACCGAGGGTACCTCACATAATAATACCATACAAGTTGAAATACATGAAACAAATGTGGATAGAGAGGATATCGTAAATGAGATAGTTGATATTGGGTCTGCGAATATCACCCCCCCCCCCCCCCCCCCCCCACCCCAGTCCGACCTAAAATCCACAGGGGAAGTTCCAGTAGGGAAAAGGAAACGTCGCGAGTCAAAAGATGAACAAGGACAAAAAAAAAACTGAAGTCGCTCACAAAGGCTCAACCAAAAGGTAGGAGGTCAAGTACACGTAAAAAATGTGTAGATGAACAGACATCAGACTCAAAAGTGAATACAATAAAAAACGACATTAATATCCCGGAGATTGTTGACAAATCTATCTTCTTCGACGAGGCATTTAAAAAACTATCTTCACAAATTCAAACTACGGGACACCAGATCACACAACGAATGGATCAACTAGAAAAAAATCTCGAGGATAAGGTGACGAAAAAAGTAACCCAGCAACTAGCAGGTATGGTACAAACCAAAGTAAAAGGAAAGTGTAAAAGATATCAAACATGACATGGACAAAGAAATAGAAAAAGTAAAAACTACTGTAACAGATTTGAAAAAATCATTCGCAGATGCAGTTAAAACCGTGAAAGTAACCCCTGTTACTAAGGACACTAACAATTTGAACATTGTGATTAAAAACATGCCTGTCACAGAATTAGAGCAATAGGACTCGGGTTATCTAGTAAACAGTGTTTATGCTCTATTTCGCAATGGACTCGACCTCAAGCATGTCAAAATCAAGCAAGCGGAACGGAAAACCGGTTAGACAAAACGACACGGTGAAAAATAGACCAGGTATAAGTTGTTGTAACGCTTGGTAGTTCGGATCAGAAACATGATGTACTGTCAAATAAACGTGAACTAAGAACTTAAGAACTCAAGAGACTACAACAAAGTCTTTATACAGGATGAATCCAATGCGGAAACCAGGAAACATCTCCATAATCTTCAAATTCTTATACGAGAAATGGATATGTCCGAGAGACTTGGTACCCGAATCGTGAACGGAGTGGCTACTGTTGTACGCAGAGAAAATACAGGCAACGCGTCGGAACACCAGTCCTATAATAAACGGGACATTTCTATGTCTGGTGGTCCACATGGAAACAAGAATAGCAGATTCGCGAGGGAGGACAGAGGTTTCAGATCGTATGGGAACAACATGGAACGCGGAAGTCGGAATGACAAGACTGCACAGCCGGACTGATGAATATCACAGGCTACGAGATGAAAACGGACGCGGAACGCGGGACAAACGAGATGACACAAGGGACGAAAGTGCGGACAACGGATCGCGTTATAGGTGTCGACAATCGCGTAGTACGGAACGACAGGAACTGTGAGTGGATTTACAACAGCCGTAGAGTACGGTACACGCATAGTGAGTTTAGGACACGAAATGGAACGGAACGCGGTATGTTTCGTGAAAACGTACGCGGACCGCGTGATCAAGGTGACAATAGAGAACAAGGTGACAATAGAGAACATTGTGGTAGAAACTACTACAAATCGCGAAGCAGTGACAAAAGGGGATTCAGGTAGGAACTCTCGCTTGGCGTATGGAATGTAAGTGGCTGGTCACTCAGACAAACATAGGACAATTTCAAATTTAGACAAACTGTTGTCAATTCCTTAAAATTAGATGTTATTGGTTTATGTGAAACATTTTGGAAAGAACACGATGTTTTAGATATTGATGGTTATGATTGTTACTATAGGAACAGAGATAAGATACATAAAAATGCCAAAAGAGGATCAGGTGGTGTAGCTTTTTTTTTAGTAAAATCTAGCTTAACAAATATTTTTGATATTGAAATTCTAGATGATACACAACAAGACATTTTATGGTTGAAGTTAAGTAATGATATAGAAACATTTTGTCTATGTGTATGCTATTTACCACCGGAAACATCTGTTTATCATGATCCGCATGTTTTTTACACCAAATTACTGGAACAAGTGTATATGTATCAAAATGATGGAAAAATTATCGTATTTGGAGATTTTAATGCACGTTGTAATGATGTCCAGGATTGTATTGAGGGTGTAGATAACATACCTCTGAGAGAAATCATTGATGAGCATTCAAATAGGAATTTTTTAAATTGAATTTTTGATAGATTGTAATATGTGTATGTTAAATGGGCGAGTAGGTACGCAAGATTTCATGAACATTTCTGTAAAAGGCAGATCTGTGGTTGATTATGTACTTGTGCCACATGAACAATTGTGTTACATCAATAATTTTAAAGTTCACACAATGACAGATCGTGCATCAAAATTTAAACTTCAAGGATACAAATCTATTCCGGACCACTCCCTGTTGGAATTCTTTTTATCAACAAATACTAACTCAATTTTATCCAACGAATTCGAAGTGGACAACGCCTTTGGTAGTAAAGCCCCCAGACGTTTTAAAATGGATACAGTGCCAAATAGAGATGATATCTTTGCCGATGAAACCATGACTAAGAAACTTTTAGAAGCAATAGATAGAATTGAGACGATCGTTAATAGTCGTAGAGACGTTATTACAGCGTATTGTGATTTTAAAAATCTTCTTATAGAAAGGATGGAAAGAAAATACAGAGAAATAAAACCGAAAAATGGTAAACAAACTAATCGTAATCGTAAACCTTACTGGAATGAGGAACTACAGAATAAATGGAATAGCGTGTGTGAAGCGGAACATAAATGGAAAAGGTGTAAGAACCGAGAGAAAACGTAACCGGAAAGAATTCGACCGGACTAATAGAAAGTATAAAAGAAAACATCAACGAAGCAAGCAGGATAAAATTCATAGTTTAAGTGAACATGGTAATACTCGAGAATTTTGGAGATCTATTGGAACTCTTGGATTGGCAAATGACCGTAAAAGTGATCCTACATTCCGGATTCGCGATTCCGATAATAATGTAATATCGGACAAGGCCAAAGTACTCGATAAATGGAAGACGGACTTCGAGGGATTATACAACGGTGTAAATGGAATGGATGGATTTGATGATGAATTTCTTGTGTATATACACGTGAACAATCAGAGTATTTAAAAGATTCGGTGGAAAACAATATTGACATTTCGGTGTTGAACGAGGAAATCACTATCGAGGAAGTAAAAATGCTGTGTTTAGGGCAAATTTAAATAAGTCTGTTGGTGTCGATGAACTTCCAAGTGAGATTTTAAGGAACCAAACTAGCATTGAGTTACTATATAAAATTATTAAATATTGTTTTAGTGAAGGTGAAGTACCCCACGAGTGGCAGTCTAGTATTATTGCACCGATCCCCAAGCCTAAAACTGATAAATTGGATCCATTAACATACAGACCTATTTCCTTAATATCGATCCCGTGTAAGGTATACGCGGATATTTTAAATCAACGGTTCTATAAATGACTGGAACGGAACAACATATTAGCTGAGGAACAAAACGGGTTTAGGGAAAAAAGAAGTTGTTTGGACCATTTGTATACATTGACTTCTATTGTTAAGAACAGGAGAATTCAGAGAAAGGACACATTTGTATGTTTTATTGATGCAAAACGGGCGTTTGATAATATTCATCGTGATTTACTGTGGTACAAACTGATGAAGCTTGGAATTACTGGTCCTTTTTTAAACGCTATTAAATCGTTATATACATCTACGAGGAGCGCTATTAAGCTAGGAAATTCTTTAACTGACTTTTTCGACATTAAATTCGGAGCGAAACAAGGCTGTAAATTGTCTCCAACACTTTTTTCTATATATGTTAATGACATTGTCGACGAAATCAACTCTCTGAATTGTGGAACGAGTATAAATGGACAAAATCTAGCAATATTACTATATGCAGATGACATTGAATTAATTGCTGAAGATGAAATAAGTCTACAAAAAATGTTGGATGTTGTAAACTCCTGGTGTCGCAAGTGGAGGATGTCTATAAATGCTGAAAAAACCAAAGTTTTACACTTCAGGGGAAAAAATTTACCCAGATCAAACTACATATTTAAGTGTGGAGATCAACGTATTGATTACGAAACCTCGTACCGTTATCTAGGATTAACGTTTAATGAATTTATGGACTTCAAATATACAGTACAAAATATTACTAAATCAGCGAGCAGGGCACTATCTGCTTTATATACTAAGTTCCTTTCAAGTGGAGGTTTTTCCTTTGATGTATTTGAAAAATCATATCGTAACCTCGTGGAACCTGTACTCTACTACGGTGCTGGAATATGGGGAATATCGAAATGGACACATGTGAAAAATATACAGAATAAGGCGTGTAGATTATTTCTAGGATCTTCGAAAAACTCTTCAAATACAGCGAGTCGAGGCGATATGGGATTCATGTCGACACATCACAAACAAATTATTGAAGTACTACGTCTACGTCTACGACTACACGGTGCGGAAGAACCCCGTTTAACTAAAACTATATATAATGCTACAGAACATATTGCTAACTCTTGCAGAAGAAAATGTGACACTATTATACACAGTTTTGGATTATCTGATGTAATGAACAGTCAACGCTCGACTAAATGTAAACTTCGTGATATTAAGCGGATATTGGATAATCGAGACCAGATAGATTGGAGAAATGATCTTTTTAATGATAGTAACCGTGTAAAAAGTTGCGTACCTACCGCCTATATAAAAATGAAGTTAGTACAAGTTTTTATGTTAAAAATATCAGAAATAGATCACACAGAAGAATTTTATCTAATTTAAGAAGTGGTTCTCTGCCATTAGCTATAGAAACGGGTAGATACGCCAGGCCAATAATTCCTTTACATGATGAAACTCACTTTTTTATTGATTGCGATTTTTACTCTGACTTGAGACTTTTAGTTTTTAATAAAGCAGAAGCTAATTTACAGAATTTTAATGCTTTAAACAGCAAAGATAAATTAATATTTCTTATAAAAGAAGATAATTTGCAAAAAGATGTCGCCAGGTTATTGTTTGACATGTACCAAAGAGGACAAAACTTTTTATCAATAAGTCTTAATATTAATTGACTCTCAAGATTTTACTGTAGTAGTGTCTCATAAGCCAAATATGGCTGGGTGTTGATGCATTTTAACGTTTTTAATGAAATTATGCTTGTATTTTATGTATTTTATGTATCAATACGTGACACTCTAATAAACATATCTGAATCTGAATCTGAATCCTATCTAATCGCGAATTTATACAAACACGGATTGACATGCCGACAGTCTAAAAACCTTTCTTCAACAAACTCTCTATTTCCTCCTCAACAAACTTTTTGCTATTCCTAGCTGACTTGTAATTAGATATAAAAACATCGCTAGGCAAAGAGTGAAACGGGAGCCTGTACCGTGACATTATAATGTCTACTACAACGGGACACGCATCAATGGCTTCCCATTCATGAATCGCCTTCCTCAACCTTCGTAATGGTGACCTAATGCCCCTGTCACACTTTACCGGATTGGGCCACCGGACGTGAAACGGATAACATTTTTGGATATCCGGTGATGTTCGTCAATATCCGTTTTATGTCCGTGTTATGTTCGGTTCATTCGTTTCATGTCAGGTGATGTACGGTGCGTTCGGTGGTATCCGTTGGAAAGTTTTGTGCATGCACAAAACTTGAAACGGACAGTAACGGATAAGAATATTCGTTGGCTGTCCTGTGCATGTCCGTTTTGTCCTGTATATATCCTGTCATTGTTCGTTTATATGCGGTAGGTGTACGGGGGGCATGCGTTACCCAGTCCGTTGATGGAACTTGAACGCATACGCCACGCATAAACCGGACCTTCAGCGGACACATAACGAACACATAACGGACACATAACGGACAAACACAGGATGCTTGCAGGATTAACACCGGACACGACGAATAGACAAACGGACTGAAAACGAATAACACGCACAGAACGGATGAATACAGAATACCTACAGGATACCTACAGGGGGAGGAACTGACTACCGACAGAAACTGATTAATTATCGCAGGCATATAAAAAGGTTCTTGGAAGCTTCCAAATTAGATTCACAGACAGTTGTCAGCATGGAATGTCAGACTAAAGTTTCTGTGCAGTTTAGGGCCGCCTTGCTGCAGGCAGAAATGCATATATACAATGTTCAGATGGACCTTCACCAGTACCTTTCCCAGAGGAGAAGAAGGCACCGCAGGCAACAGCGAAGACGTTATTGGCATTTTTGCGAGGCAGTCAGCACTGTAACTTTTTGACAACTGATCGCCGGAGAAATGCATATATCTTGTTTTTTTCTGCACGCGCGCGTTAATGTCCGTTAGGTGTTCGGTTTGTCCGGAATGCATCCTGTACACGTCCTGATTCACAGGTTCATGTTCGTTTGTTGTTCGTTACTCATTCGGAGACACCCGGTTGGTAGTACGGTAGCTGTACGTTACATGTTCGTTATTGGTACGTTTTATCCGTTCCATATTCGGTGCAAGTACGTCGTCAGTTTGGATTTTTCTACCGGACTGACAACTTTGCCACCGTATACCACCGGATAACAAAAATTTCTATCCGTTGATGTCCGGTACACCAATCCGGTCAAGTGTGACAGGGGCATAACCTTTGACCTCTGAACCTCGTCAGTCGAAAGCACGTGGCTATTATGCGAACTAACCTGTAACCTGTAATATCAACATCAACATTTACGCTTGTACTTATCTTATTATCATGTCCTTGTGCCGTCTGCAACCTCGGACATTCGGCGTAGCTTGTTTTGTCACGTGTACGTCCCGCTGCTCCGTCGCCTGCTGCCGCGGGGCTCCATAAGGGCAAAAACGTCTTTCTCTGATGTTCCGCTGATTTTTCGGCATAGCCGTATAATATTCTTTTGGCCCCGGATATGACGCGACAGGATGCATTACTGGTCAAGATGAAGTATGTGATTGGTCAATGCACCGTTAAATGCAAAATGCAGATAAGCAATTAAAAACGAAACAAAGTTAAGATTGAATGCAAGCTGAATAAGTGGATGTATCTTTTCAAATGACACATTAATAAAATTATATTCCTGATTCAAATGCAGTCTTATTATCACCAAAAATTATTCAAACTGATATAATTTTGTTATCCGTGCTGCAACTGATTAGTTCGTTGATTTATTTCACCAGCAGTTTTACATTATAACCACCAGCATTAAAACTATGCCGTTTATCTTTTTAAAGATATTTCTTGTTTGCCTTGCGCTGTGCCCTGTTCTCCGTGCGAATGATCTTTTTCTCATCCTCGGAGTCTGACGCGAGCGCGTTCGTCTCGTACTCCTCTACTACCTTCCAGCCCGTTTCGGAGGGATCGGCTAGCTTAATCAGCTTTTTGCCTATGACTTAAAAGCTCCATACCTTCATGTATCTTCTCTGCTGCCCGCTGTGAGAAACATTTTGGAATTTGGGTTGTCCTGGAAGGCTCGCTGATCCTCCTGAAGTTAAAAAGTTACTTTAGAGTTCAACTTGTATTGCTCCTCGTTACCCTTGCGCTTGAATTTGTGTGCGTCAGTGCTCATTTTCGCTATTTTCGGAAGCTGAGCTTCCGAAAAAATCTCGCTGGCTGTCCTGTAGTTCTTGACGAAAACGGCTAAACTTCGAAGAAAGCATTGCTTCCAGTTGTGACAGCATGGTCTGCTGTTGGCTTGCCGGCTCCATGTCACGACCTAGAAGTCCGCGGCTAGAATGACTACATTACAATATATTTCGCCAGAGCGCCTGTGTACCCTCACGTGACTATCTTACACGTACTCAGCCTCTGATTGGCTGCCCAACCAAGCACACCTTACACGCGCTATATATCGCGCGCGAAAAACACAGGACAGTAAATTCCCGCTATTCTGCGAAACGCGGGAATTTTTAATACACCTGTATAACTCAATTGTATCACAGGTAAAGCACGTGCACCTCTCGCCACGTTACCCGATACACCCAATGCCCTATAGTCACCCCACGCGTGACCCTCACTGTAAACACAATAGCCAGGTTACATTGCACTAAGCCTGGTTTTGGAACTAATGAAGCTATTTTTGCCTTACATGGTAGTATTCATAAAATTCTGTCTAACAAGCGTAAGCATTACTGTTGTTTTGTTGATTATCGTAAGGCCTTCGATAGTGTAAATAGAAATATATTATTTTTGAAGCTTTTTCATAAAGGTATTCGAGAAAAACTACTAAATACTTTGAGATCTTTATATAACGGGTTAGTCATGTGTTAGGTACAAATCTGAAGAGATATCTCTTTGTTCCTTCTAATGTATGCAGACGACACTGTCTTCTTTTCAGAATCTGCTTCCGGTTTGCATAAAATGTTAGACTCTAAAACAATACAGTGACAAATGACAGCTTACCGTTAATACTGAGAAAACAAAAATGATTGTATTCCGAAATAGAGGAAAATGACGTGTTAGTGAGACTTTTTACTATAATGACTATAAAATAGAAATTGTTGCTAAATTTACCTTATCTTGGTGTACTGTTAAACTTTAATGGGAAATATACATAAACGCAATCAACAATCGCTGAACAAGGTCGAAAATATATGTATAATGCCTTACGTATTTGTAATAGTTTGTCCCTCAGTGTAGAATATAAACTGAATGTCTTTGATGTTTATGTATCCTCTGTTCTTAATTATGCTTGCGAAGCATGGGGTTTTAATGCTGCAGAATCTGTAGAGAAAGTACATGTTGATTTTTTTAAAAAGAATATTGTATGTTAAGAAGTGTACGCCATCTTTTATGGTTAACACTGAATTAGGACGCCTGCCTCTACATATAACCATAATTATTAAATATTGGTTGAAATTAATTAAATCTGATAATTGTGTTCTAAAGTCAATTTATGACGAAATGTATTATTATAATCACAGAAACTGTAATTGGCGTTGTCAAGTTAGAAATTTATTACTGTCTTCTGGTTTCGTTGATGTTTGGTTTACTCATTATGTCGATAATTAAAGGGTGTTTTTACATTGTTGTAAGCAGCGTCTGATAGATAATTTTATTCAAGCTAGAAATGAATTTGTTGAAATGTCATCAAAATGCTTTTTGTATAAATTCCTTAAGGTTATTTATATGTTACAATTTTATTTAACAAAGTCTATTCAAGATATACATGTACATTTAGTATATCTTAAATTTATTTCGAAATTACGACTGTCATCTCTCCAGCTCTATGTAGAAGAAGGTAGGTATCATAATATTCCAAGGGCGAATAGAATGTGTCGTTATTGTGACCAAAACCAGGTAGAGGACGAGTTTCATTTTGTTTTAATATGTCCATTCTACAAAGATAATCGAAAGAAGTTCATTAAAATGTATTACTGGAACCGTCCATCTTCATATAAACTTGTCAAGTTGTTGTCTGTACGTAACAGTAAAGAACTTTGTAATTTAGGGAAGTACTTGAAATTGTGCTTTTACAGCACGTTCTAGATCTCAGCTTAGCTTATTTTGTTTTCACTCATATCAGTTTCTAGTTTTACCAACATTATAGCCGTCCATCCCCTGACTACACTATTGTATACTCCACTCACTTATCCATTCGATATTGCCGCTCAGAAATGTCAAAACATCTGTAACCTTACTGTAATAGTTATTTTCAATATTATATATTTTTATCGATCTACTGTATATGTAAAGTAATTATATTAATGCTGTCCATCTTTCGTTAATTTGTATTATATATTAAGATTGTAAATTATATTTTGTAATCTTTTAGTATGCTTATGAGCCGTAGGCTAAAAGTGAATAAAACATTGAACATTGAATATTGAACAATCCAAGGACATAATATCTATGTATTTCGCCTATACATTGCCCAATATTAGCAAATTCAATGGCAAAATTAATTTCCTTTAAAAAAATCAAGAACCATTTCTGGAACTAGCAGTTAATAAAACAAGGTGTTTATCTATTTGTATGAAAGGTACTGCTAGCAATATTTTACCTGAGTATTGCTTATAGATACCAAAACATCATTGACACATGTACCTACCCCCTCTGAAGTGGTCTGTTCAATTAAATTAATGTATTCCTTTGGCCTTTCGACCAATCAGATTTTTACAGCATACATATGATATATATACACATCACGTGACATTGTGGAGATTGATACAACCTGGGATATCGCAAATTATTCATTAGACATCAAATAAAGTACGGTATACGGACAATAACCGAGATCACAGAATTACACCCTAAATTCTGAACAGCAGGCTATGTATAAATGTTGTTACATAGGGTAGGTGAGTTTGAAACACTGAAAGTTAAAATCTAAAATGTTTTTTTAGAATTCAAGCATATTTACCATATTTACCTTTGTAAATGTCATATGGTTACCTATAGAAAAGTATAATTTCGTACCTGTTCCCTGTTTTGAGATAGATTTAAAAAAAAAGTTTCTACTTATTCTCGCTGTAAACAAACCAACCAGTTTGGTATATTAGGAAGAGTTGGTAGGACTTTGTGAAAACAAAAGTATTCCATTTTCAAAAGAAACACAGGTAAAACAATAGCTAAGGTGTTTGTACAAACTATTTCAGTCTGGTCATGAACCTGACCAAGTTGTCTCACCTTAGGCAACAAATGGTATCGCCTACTTCACGAATTTCACGAAAGACAGGTAATTCTGATCAGCCTACATGCACCAGTTACAAACACAAGATGTCAGCCGGGCTGTTATATGTCCCTGTATCCATTGGGGTTTGTTTTCTAGGTAAGTTATAGTGGTGGTGCGGTCATTCCAGCCAGGAAAGCATACTTTCCATGTCAGAAACTCATTCTATTTGAAAGTACATGTATGCATGTATGAAGTAAAAACAAGACGAAAACGCATTTGATAGGATAATAATAGCAAGAGCTCCGCAAGCTGAATCAAGATACGCCCGTTAATTTTCAACGCAATGCCCATATTTGGCAATAAAGGGACATAACTCTGATAAAAAATAATCACCAAATGCCGTAACACGAACTCGTCGAGCTATCATAGTATATATACTGTATGAAGTTTCATTTAAATATGTTGTTAAATAAAGGTAACAGGTAACAGAGAGGAAACAAAGCATTGCCAATGAATGAACTTTCCCTGAGCAAATAGACAATGCCGTTATGCCAATAGTTGAAACGAGCAAAAAACACGTAATATATGTTAAACATACTTGCTTCTAGTTGTTATGTATTGCGCAAAATCTTAGAGAAATTGAATAACAGATAGAAAACTTCTAGCATTTTCTACACCAAATACTATTTGTAGGAAGTTTTATCAAAATCCGTTGATAAATAAACTAGAAAGCGCTAACATGGAAAAGTAAACGGACTGACGGCCTTACGTACAGGGAATGGTAATATAACATAATCAGACCCGTCACTGAGTTATTTCAGAACAGGATTTTTTTTCTTGATTTCCTAAAAGCAAGACTATTTTTTTAAATGCAGTAGCAATATGAATGTATATATACAAGTTGATAATTTCCAAATGAAACTGTTTCTAAGTCAAATTCCATAATCAATAAATTCGTTTTAATTTTTTACTTTTATTTATTTACTTTTATTGTGTGACTATGTCGACCATTTTAGTATGCTGGTAAAGGGAGGTCCAGGAATATAGACAATTCCTTCATGTCAATGATTGTCGGTATTTCAAATAAAAAAAAACCCTGTTCTGAAATAATTTGTGTCCGTGTTCTAGTCTAGAGATTGATATAAATGTTGGACATTCCATAAAGTTAGAGTTAAATTGTGAGGGTTCTGTTGTAGTGTCCGGGGCGGCTGGAGGCGAGTGTTGTATGGACTACCATGGACAATTAAAGGTTAATGATGAAATATGGTGTGACAGCTACTGTTGTTACGGTTTTGAGCAGTACTTTTGCTGTGATGACATAGATTACCGGGCCGACATCGGCGACAGACTTGATATGTGCAGGAACTACTTCGAGCAGAATGTGTGAGTGTAGTACCTTGATAAAGTTATCATAAATCTGTTGAAGAGTAATTTGATAGTTTAATTTGAACAATTTTGACGAATTCTGGTTTATATAGGACACGCCTACAACCCCCTACCCTCATAGATAGTATTTTTTTTAGTATCGAGTTATGTGTCACCTAGTACAAGTATAATTCAATTCAATTCTTTATCAATCGTAAACTGATATAGTTCATGGATACAACATTTGTATACATTAAATTACAATAAATATTTCCAGGGGCAATCATACAAAATCTAATTTTCTGCTAAATAATTTCCTCGTAATATGTTTGCATAATGACCAATTTTTCCTAAATTACACAATTCTTTTGTATTACCAGACGGTAGAAATATAACTAATTTGAAGACGGAGGGATTTTTTCGATAATAGGGCTTAATATATTTGATTCTGAGCTCTCTGTACAAGGGGCATTTAAAAATGAAGTGGTATTCATCCTCGATGTCAGTAAGACAAACAGGGCAGGTTCGAAAATGCCTAGGTACGTTTCTACATTGTGTCTACCTGATTCGATAAGAAGACAATGGGAATATAAACGTAATCGAACAATAGCTTTTTTATAATTAGCAGGAATTGGTTTTAAAAGATATGTTTGCAACGTTAAATGGTCTACAACATGCCTGTATAAAACACATTTCGGCGATGACACAAACAAATTCTCACATTCTTGTTTGAAATTGTCTAACACTCGTTATTTTAGTGTAGCTATGAAATAACTTATATTTGTAACTTGTATACACAAGCACAACGGACTATCAATACACATGTACTAATTACACTCACATCACATCAATCCAACCTTTAGGCCATTAACAGTGGAGATAATACACCTACACACACTAAAACAAGTCCTGTTTTCAATAAGCGCCGTCTCACTTTAATTAGAGATATCTCCCTTTAATTAGTGATGTCATTTTCATTATTTTGAAACAGTTCTGCTACATGTAGTTTAAATATATTTACGAGTACCTACTTAGCAGCCAGTTGGTTTATGGGGACCAATCGGTTCGCCTAGTTCAAAAGTAACCTCGTAATATTTGAAAGAATTGGATTAAACGGAAAGTAAAATAGATAACTAGTCCTGTCCTTGCTTCGTAATCAAACAATTCTAGTCCAATCAGCCAAACCGTTTGTACTGCAACCAGTCCCTTGAGGACTTGGGTGTCAAAGGTCAAGGCCACTAGCACTGGTACTATAACGAAAAGGCACTGTATGCGCACTATTTGAGTTATGTAAGGTCAATTCCAATAAGAAAGTATCCAGTGATTCCACAAACAAAACACATGTTATAAATAGCTTTTCACACTCTAAGGTCAATGAACTATATGTATAAATAGAACATCGGTTTTTTGTACGATAAGTGTCAATTGCTATGTGACATTTAGTTTAAGCCTAGGTTTAGAGACACACCAATTGCCTTTCCTGACGTGCCAGTATTCTATAAGAATTTAATGCAGAGTACCGTGAACATTGATGTTGTTGATCCCAAGGTTAAAAATGTAAATGTCTGCATACTTCAGCGGGATCACCGTCCTTATCGCCCTTGCCTCTGCCGTATTTATAATTGTCGTCTGCTGCTGCTGCCGTTCCGTTGTCTTCTGTTGCTGCTCCTGTTGTGGGTAGAACTCGCCACCTGAATCAAATCAAGGTTTGTTGATTTCATTTCAACCGGTTTACTTACCGTCTTGAAAATATATCTGAATCTTAATAACTCTTAACTCTGTGTAAACTCACACAAAAATAACATTCAAGTATCTGCGTGACGCATACACTTATACAACGTATAATGTCAGCTGGTTTTCTATCACGTGATTACCATATGTAGCTGTTCGGCCGTTATTTGTTTCTACCACTACAGGGTTTGTTGTCGTTTTTGATGATCTTTCTAGAAATTTGTTTCTTTTACTGGTTTCCACCATAGATAACCAATCTCCAGATGAGTATTCCCCGGAGAGGTTTGATGAAGATGTTAAAATGGGGGTCATTTAGTAAAAAACTAAAGAATATCGACATAATAACGAAACCATAATTCCAACTAAAGATCGACAAATGACAGAAAATATTAAGTAAACTTTGGATCTGCGTTGAGACCATTGAAAGGAGGACAGATCATGTGGTCTGGATGGGTAAGCGTCTTCTGCTGTTTCATCGACGACACCCGCCATACAAATTTAGGTCAAATCGACGACACCCGCCATACAAATCTAGGTCAAATCGACGACACCCGCCACGCAAATCTAGGTCAAATCGACGACACGCGCCACGCAAATCTAGGTCAAATCGACGACACGCCATGCAAATCTAGGTTAAAATCGGGCTACGTCACATCTCAAAATAAGAACTGAGGTGGTGACAAGCTACCACTACGCATATCAATAAGTATCGAACATGTCTGACCTTTTAGCATATAAGGAATAGAATATTTAAGGATTAAATGATGCTTTGGTCTATTTAATGGGGTGATCACCCCATGAAATCGACCAAATCAACATTCAGTCCTTATATTTCAATTAACATTTTTCCTAATAAATTGAAGAGGTACAAGTCTTCAGTTACTAGAAGCTGTGCAAGTCTAATGGTTTGTCCTAAATGAAGTAGTCCGTCATTAGATGATGACAAAACTGCATCATTAAGACAAATATACGATTACGCAACACACTTACCATAAAACAGTATCAAAAATAGCATGATTTAATTGAAATATTAAGTTTGTCGTTGAATTTAAAGTTTATTATAAAAACGCTACGCTAGCTACGTGGAAGATTAATGACTTGTCAGTGTTCTCCGGTTGTCTCCCGCTTCGATACGAACTGAACAGCCATCTTTATGATTTGAAATATGTTGCGGAGTTGGTTGTGACCTTTATACGAGCCCTATGCCTACAATTGATTAAAAGGTGATGCTTTATTTATTGAATGTTTACTGATACTCCTTTTTGATCGATTGAACTTCCTTTTATACATTTATTCAAATTGAGGCGTTCTTTCGAGCGCCTGTTACACAGGGACTTGACACGAATGTTTGATTTCCAGTCCAATGTCCATTCGGACGGTTTACAGGATCAGGATAGAATTTTCTGATTTGATTCAGACATCAGATGACAAATCAGATAGTTCATTTGTAGGGTCTTCGGTTGATCGACCTGTTTGCAACAGTAGATCCCGTGATTTGTTCTTGTATCCCCAGTCCTCGGACATTCGCATTGGATTATCTAACCATTTCATGAGAGGGAATGGTGGCGTATACGTATCCTCTAAACGTGTCTCATTCCACGTGAGCTGGATCTGCTGAAATAATCAAATTATCAGTCCCAATACTGTTGTGTGATCAGGGATGTTTTATGTCTTAAAGAGGTCTAGAAACAACTTACGGCTTCATAGAGAGCAGGTACCAAACTTAACTAGAATTACAAGTTGAATAAATCTACTCTGTATTTGGAGTGGTGTAGAGACAAATAGATTCCTATAGTGCATCTAAATTAGTGGGAAAAAATTCCTGTCAGATTTCTTTTACAGAATTCGGAGGTTGTGCTATCAGACTGTCGCCGGGTATCGATCCAATTTGTCTTCACTTTTCAGCTTTTGACCGAATTCCATTTTGGCAATATCCTCTTATTATTCGGCTGCCTCCATTACCAGACCTCCACAGGTCAGCTTAATGTCTAGATAAGATCTGTGTAAGGTTCTGGAGAAGTACTAGCAGGATTTTTCTCAAACTTCTTACGTTTGGTCCCATTGGTACATTCATAGTTGTGCCAACAGGTGGCCATCTTTGATTCGGACAGTTAATGTTTGTTATCGCTATTTCATGAGAAGTACCGGAAGGAAATATTTCTCAAACTTCATACGTATGTTCCTATTGGGCTCTTGTTCTGTCCATTTGATTTTGTGTCTTATCTCGGAAATAAAATTGCAGACAGTTGAAGTTTTGTTTTCGAATTCAAAGACAATTCTTCTTAAATCTCTGTTAGATTCCATGTACAGAAAATAGCATTAAAGTAGAGAACAGGTCTTGGAACACCAATCAAAATCTTTCATGGCGGGCATCACGATCCCTTTGGGATCTCTGGATCTTGTAGCATTACCATATGCCGTAGCTTTTCCGACACCCGAGGATTAAGACTCGGCGAAAGAAGGTTGGCGGTCCAGGTGAGAAAAATCTCTTTTGTGAGGAATAATTTCTTCAAGGCAGGCTCGTGCAAGTCTTATGAAAAGTACGTTTTTTATATCTTCTTTTAAGAAAAACAAGACGCTGGAACCAAAACACACTCTGCTATTTGCTTGAAAGTGATAGTAGTTTCTGTCCCCATGCCACGATGTACACGATTGTTGGCTTGTGCAAACGTGTGCTAGCTTTAAGGCTTATTATTCCGCAGAACTGACGGAAATTCGTGCACACTGTTTACTAAAGTAAAGGACCTTATATTGGGGTCAACTGTCTATGTTTTCTAGATTCTGTTAGATTCTATCTAAAAAGTGTATGTACTGTCTTAAACTCAGAAAATATTTGCTTTTCTGCGAGTTGCATGGATGGTTTTAACATGGCGGGACACGTTGTTTGACATTGGATATATATTCTGTGCTTGTAAATGAGAACTATTAACTAATTGTATACAAGCCTGTTAAAGAAAACTACAAAAGAGACGTATGCTTAAATCTGAGAAGGCTCTCCGCGAAGTTTAGTATGTGTGGACATGTCCTCGAATTAGATAAAGGTACAGATGTAGAAAAAACAATCCAAGAATTCAAAGACATTGTAGAACCTGTAATTCACTCGATGATGAATTTCATTTATTTTTCCATTGCCGCGTTGACCGATCAGTTAGGTCCTCTTTCTTTTTTCCAGATTGAAGAAACCTTTAACCAAACTTTAAGTGGTAGCACAAGTTTTACAAATATCATGTCGTCATCGAAAATCGAAGATCATACTTCAGACTTTTTTGATTTATTAAGCAGTCATTAGAACTGAGGAGGACAGTATCCAGTCTGATTTACTTAGTACTGTATCACATATACAGTATCCAGTCTGATTTACTTAGTAGTACTGTATCACATATACAGTATCCATCTGATTTACTTAGTAGTACTGTATCACATATACAGTATCCAGTCTGAGTTACTTAGTACTGTATCACATATACAGTATCCAGTCTGATTTACTTAGTACTGTATCACATATACAGTATCCAGTCTGATTTACTTAGTAGTACTGTATCACATATACAGTATCCAGTCTGATTTACTTAGTACTGTATCACATATACAGTATCCAGTCTGATTTACTTAGTACTGTATCACATATACAGTATCCAGTCTGATTTACTTAGTACTGTATCACATATACAGTATCCAGTCTGATTTACTTAGTAGTACTGTATCACATATACAGTATCCAGTCTGATTTACTTAGTAGTACTGTATCACAAATACAGTATCCAGTCTGATTTACATAGTACTGTATCACAGATACAGTATCCAGTCTGATTTACTTAGTAGTACTGTATCACATATACAGTATCCAGTCTGATTAACTTAGTACTGTATCACATATACAGTATCTAGTCTGATTTACTTAGTAGTACTGTATCACATATACAGTATCCAGTCTGATTTACTAAGTACTGTATCACATATACAGTATCCAGTCTGATTTACTTAGTAGTACTGTATCACATATACAGTATCCAGTCTGATTTACTTAGTACTGTATCACATATACAGTATCCAGTCTGATTTACTTAGTACTGTATCACATATACAGTATCCAGTCTGATTTACTTAGTAGTACTGTATCACATATACAGTATCTTGTAATTGAAGACAGACCTGTATCCAGTATGATTTAGTATAATGTATACATTATCTTGTAATTGAAGACAGACCTATATCCAGTATGATTTAGTATAATGTATATATTATCTTGTTATTGAAGACAGACCTGTATCTAGTATGATTTAGTATAATGTATATATTATCTTGTTATTGAAGACAGACCTGTATCTAGTCTGATTTAGTATAATATATACATTATCTTGTTATTGAAGACAGACCTGTATCCAGTCTGATTTAGTATAATGTATACATTATCTTGTAATTGAAGACAGACCTGTATCCAGTATGATTTAGTATAATGTATACATTATCTTGTTATTGAAGACAGACCTGTATCCTGATTTAGTATAATGTATACATTATCTTGTTATTGAAGACAGACCGGTATCAAATCTGATTTAGTATAATATATACATTATCTTGTTACTGAAGACAGACCTGTATCCAGTCTGATTTAGTATTATATATACATTATCTTGTTACTGAAGACAGACCTGTATCCAGTCTGATTTAGTATAATATATACATTATCTTGTAATTGAAGACAGACCTGCATCAAGTCTGATTTAGTATTGTGTATACATTATCTTGTTATTGAAGACAGACCTGTATCCAGTATGATTTAGTATAATGTATACATTATCTTGTTATTGAAGACAGACCTGTATCCTGATTTAGTATAATGTATACATTATCTTGTTATTGGAGACAGACCGGTATCAAATCTGATTTAGTATAATGTATACAGTATCTTGTTATTGAAGACAGACCGGTATCAAATCTGATTTAGTATAATGTATACAGTATCTTGTTATTGAAGACAGACCTGTATCCAGTCTGATTATATATATTATCTTGTTATTGAAGACAGACCTGTATCCTGATTTAGTATAATGTATATATTATCTTGTTATTGAAGACAGACCTATATCCAGTCTGATTTAGTATCACTATACATTATCTTGTTATTAAAGACAGGCCTGTATCCAGTATGATTTAGTATAATGTATACATTATCTTGTTATTGAAGACAGGCCTGTATCCTGATTTAGTATCACTATACATTATCTTGTTATTGAAGACAGACCTGTATCCTGATTTAGTATCACTATACATTATCTCATAGGGTACAGTTGTGAAGCCCACCAAAGTAATGTGGTAATCTTTGAAATCCAGCCACATAACATGAACTTTTCAAGGCGGTAAGTTAAACCGAATGAAATAAAAAAAAAAAAATTTTAAAGATTGAATGTTTAAAAAATGCATGAGGGATGTTCTTTTGTACTTACTATAATGTCCTACCCATCCTCCCGTCAGATGGAATTGATGGAGGGAACATCTAGATAAGGAATTGAAAGGAGACTGTATATCTAATTATATATACACGAGCCATACAATTGTCTTCCTACGTCATTTTGTATCACTCTGTTATACACTGTATATATAATTATACATTTGGTAAGAAACCCCCATCTTTTTTGGTTTGTGAACAGATAACCTGGCATTTTAATAAATGACAGCAAAGTGTTTGTTGTTCTATTGCCAAAAAACATAGCAGAGCAATTGTGTGATTGATGTATTTGTTACAACATGCAAAATACGATGTTATAAATGTACTATGTTGTTAATTTGAAGGTAAAGATTTAAATTTCCTGTTGTAGTTGTAAAAATCACATCTGTGTATGTCTTACGTTGTTCTTTAGTAAAGATACATTAACTTATGTATATATGTCTTAAACCAGTAATTGATATTCTTTGTCGACAGTGACCCTGACATACCGAACCATTTAGGAGTTACGATAGTGAGCTCATCCACTAACAGTACGTGGAGGATGTACATCCGGGCCAGCAAGCGACATCATGGACATATTGATAGGTTACTAACATGTATAATTATTTCATAGCTGGTAGAAAATATGCTAGAATAATAGTCAGGAACAAATTGATTATTGTGTGAAAAAACACAGATGTTGATGTAGGATGAAAGTTCTGGGTATGTTATTGATGTTGATGTAGGATGAAAGTTCTGGGTATGTTATTGATGTTGATGTAGGATGAAAGTTCTGGGTATGTTATGTTTCTGTTACAAATATGTTATTTTCCTGTTACAGTTTGAAAAAATGACGATTTCCAAGTATATATCATGGAATGGAGACGACTTAAATCTTGCTATTGTGAAAAGATGTTATAACAATCGTAAACATTTCCAAGTCATTAATAAATTCTTAAAGAACATCATCATGTCTCTACTGTCGTTGTCCACCGTGTCATTTCCCGTATCCAGCAAATAGCACGTCATTTTTGTATTTACCAAATAGTATTTTAACATATATATATAAATTTTATGGCTAAAGAGAAAAAAGGAATACGCCAAATTTTCAGTTTTTATTATCAAACATAACCCTTTAACAAAATTGAATTGAAATTGAAAATGCATGATAGGTTGTACAGGTATTTGGTATAAACTAATCAGAAAAGTATATTAAACCAAATCTTAAAATAGTTCCACCAGGACAAAGTATGTATTGACCTCCTGAAAAGTGGACAGGTTTCCTTCCTTTGTTTGTTTGATTTTGTTTTATGCATTTTGTTTTTTACATAACACAAAAACTACAATATTTATGTGCAATGCATCTGTATATTGCCTCGAAACTTGGAAAGAGCTCTTATTAATGACTTTTTAATTACTTATGTGCATGAACCCTAACCGATTTAGCAGATTTCTTAATCAGAAATGCTAAGTCATGTTCCTAAAAAAGTGATACTGAGCTCATTCACATCTTGTTACAGTTGTCACTGTACTATTGTCAGTATGTCCGGATTAACATTTGAAACAATAAAATGTTATATATTATCTTGCTAAAGGTTCCTGTTTTTTGTTTTTTGATTTTTGTTTGTTCGTTTTTTTTTTGTTTTTTTTTTGAAAATCTGCCGAAAAATTGTCAACTCTCACAAAGTTACACCCGAATTGTCTAGAAATTATTTTTTTTCCATAAAAAGAGAACGAAGGTGTTTCTGAAAGTGACTTGACGGTTAGATTTAGATTTTATTTTCTCCGTTTATTCGTTAAGGCAAGACGTTGAAATACAGTACATAAGATTAACCCCCTTTTTTTATGAAACATTGCCACTGATATTCTGAGCTACATATATTCACAAATCAACAGGTAAGATTTTAAAGGTTTTTTTTCAGAAATTGATTGTGCTAACTTTAAGATTTCATAATTAACAGAATGTTCATAACTCTAACATACTTTCAAACACTATAACACATCTAACTTAATGATCTCTAGATATGTCGTTCTTCTTTCCATTCTTCTTTGCTTTTTTCTTTATTAAATATTCAAGTACGCTGTGTCCCTATCACAATCTCTGTAAAATATATTTGTAGAGAGGGCTTTTATAAGTTGTTAAAAACGTGCGCCCAATCTAATTGTGTTCATGAAATTATGGTGAAAATGAAATGAAAATCTTCCCGTGGACTTCCTTTAACTATGCATTTAAGTCAGACGATAAACATCCTGAAATTCAATATAATTTTTCTTCTGATGACGAATTTGGGAAAAATCAGCTTTTAGGAAACCGTTTATTTGTGCCATCGTTGTAAACCGTCTTCCCAGCTCTGATCCGATGTACGAGTTGCCTCCCTTCTATAATGATTTTCCACGTTTATAACTAAAAGAACATTTTTACTCGTATTTTATAGGACATAACGTGTATTGTACACCTTCTCACCTCGTCAGGTGCACTTAGTAGTGAATGATCCGTACAATAACATTATAAACACTACAAACCACACAAAAACACATCGCAACATATGAACACCTTAACTGTTTACGTACAAAAAAAGTAACACAATTTGACATCAGATATGTCCATGTTGTGTCCGCCCCGGGGTGGTCTATACTCCCTGCTCGAGCTTCGTGGCGTTCGATGTCGCTAGACTATAATCACACTCGAACATGTGACACCACACATCATACACTAGACTATCTAATCACACTCGAACATGTGACACCACACATCATACACTAGACTATAATCACACTCGAACATGTGACACCACACATCATACACTAGGCTATCTAATCACACTCGAACATGTGACACCACACATCATACACTAGGCTATCTAATCACACTCGAACATGTGACACCACACATCATACACTAGGCTATCTAATCACACTCGAACATGTGACACCACACATCATACACTAGACTATAATCACACTCGAACATGTGACACCACACATCATACACTAGGCTATCTAATCACACTCGAACATGTGACACCACACATCATACACTAGGCTATCTAATCACACTCGAACATGTGACACCACACATCATACACTAGGCTATCTAATCACACTCGAACATGTGACACCACACATCATACACTAGACTATAATCACACTCGAACATGTGACACCACACATCATACACTAGGCTATCTAATCACACTCGAACATGTGACACCACACATCATACACTAGGCTATCTAATCACACTCGAACATGTGACACCACACATCATACACTAGCTATAGGCTATCTAATCACACTCGAACATGTGACACCACACATCATACACTAGACTATAATCACACTCGAACATGTGACACCACACATCATACACTAGACTATAATCACACTCGAACATGTGACACCACACATCATATACTAGACTATCTAATCACACTCGAACATGTGACACCACACATCATACACTAGACTATAATCACACTCGAACATGTGACACCACACATCATACACTAGACTATCTAATCACACTCGAACATGTGACACCACACATCATACACTAGGCTATCTAATCACACTCGAACATGTGACACCACACATCATACACTAGACTATAATCACACTCGAACATGTGACACCACACATCATACACTAGGCTATCTAATCACACTCGAACATGTGACACCACACATCATACACTAGGCTATCTAATCACACTCGAACATGTGACACCACACATCATACACTAGACTATAATCACACTCGAACATGTGACACCACACATCATACACTAGACTATCTAATCACACTCGAACATGTGACACCACACATCATACACTAGACTATAATCACACTCGAACATGTGACACCACACATCATACACTAGACTATCTAATCACACTCGAACATGTGACACCACACATCATACACTAGGCTATCTAATCACACTCGAACATGTGACACCACACATCATACACTAGACTATAATCACACTCGAACATGTGACACCACACATCATACACTAGGCTATCTAATCACACTCGAACATGTGACACCACACATCATACACTAGGCTATCTAATCACACTCGAACATGTGACACCACACATCATACACTAGACTATAATCACACTCGAACATGTGACACCACACATCATACACTAGACTATAATCACACTCGAACATGTGACACCACACATCATACACTAGGCTATCTAATCACACTCGAACATGTGACACCACACATCATACACTAGACTATAATCACACTCGAACATGTGACACCACACATCATACACTAGACTATAATCACACTCGAACATGTGACACCACACATCATACACTAGGCTATCTAATCACACTCGAACATGTGACATCACACATCATACACTAGGCTATCTAATCACACTCGAACATGTGACACCACACATCATACACTAGGCTATCTAATCACACTCGAACATGTGACACCACACATCATACACTAGACTATAATCACACTCGAACATGTGACACCACACATCATACACTAGACTATCTAATCACACTCGAACATGTGACACCACACATCATACACTAGGCTATCTAATCACACTCGAACATGTGACACCACACATCATACACTAGACTATAATCACACTCGAACATGTGACACCACACATCATACACTAGACTATAATCACACTCGAACATGTGACACCACACATCATACACTAGACTATCTAATCACACTCGAACATGTGACACCACACATCATACACTAGGCTATAATCACACTCGAACATGTGACACCACACATCATACACTAGGCTATCTAATCACACTCGAACATGTGACACCACACATCATACACTAGACTATAATCACACTCGAACATGTGACACCACACATCATACACTAGGCTATCTAATCACACTCGAACATGTGACACCACACATCATACACTAGACTATAATCACACTCGAACATGTGACACCACACATCATACACTAGACTATAATCACACTCGAACATGTGACACCACACATCATACACTAGGCTATCTAATCACACTCGAACATGTGACACCACACATCATACACTAGGCTATCTAATCACACTCGAACATGTGACACCACACATCATACACTAGGCTATCTAATCACACTCGAACATGTGACACCACACATCATACACTAGACTATAATCACACTCGAACATGTGACACCACACATCATACACTAGACTATAATCACACTCGAACATGTGACACCACACATCATACACTAGGCTATCTAATCACACTCGAACATGTGACACCACACATCATACACTAGACTATAATCACACTCGAACATGTGACACCACACATCATACACTAGACTATAATCACACTCGAACATGTGACACCACACATCATACACTAGGCTATCTAATCACACTCGAACATGTGACATCACACATCATACACTAGGCTATCTAATCACACTCGAACATGTGACACCACACATCATACACTAGGCTATCTAATCACACTCGAACATGTGACACCACACATCATACACTAGACTATAATCACACTCGAACATGTGACACCACACATCATACACTAGGCTATCTAATCACACTCGAACATGTGACACCACACATCATACACTAGACTATCTAATCACACTCGAACATGTGACACCACACATCATACACTAGACTATAATCACACTCGAACATGTGACACCACACATCATACACTAGACTATAATCACACTCGAACATGTGACACCACACATCATACACTAGACTATCTAATCACACTCGAACATGTGACACCACACATCATACACTAGACTATAATCACACTCGAACATGTGACACCACACATCATACACTAGGCTATCTAATCACACTCGAACATGTGACACCACACATCATACACTAGACTATAATCACACTCGAACATGTGACACCACACATCATACACTAGGCTATCTAATCACACTCGAACATGTGACACCACACATCATACACTAGACTATAATCACACTCGAACATGTGACACCACACATCATACACTAGACTATAATCACACTCGAACATGTGACACCACACATCATACACTAGGCTATCTAATCACACTCGAACATGTGACACCACACATCATACACTAGGCTATCTAATCACACTCGAACATGTGACACCACACATCATACACTAGGCTATCTAATCACACTCGAACATGTGACACCACACATCATACACTAGGCTATCTAATCACACTCGAACATGTGACACCACACATCATACACTAGACTATAATCACACTCGAACATGTGACACCACACATCATACACTAGGCTATCTAATCACACTCGAACATGTGACACCACACATCATACACTAGGCTATCTAATCACACTCGAACATGTGACACCACACATCATACACTAGGCTATCTAATCACACTCGAACATGTGACACCACACATCATACACTAGACTATAATCACACTCGAACATGTGACACCACACATCATACACTAGACTATAATCACACTCGAACATGTGACACCACACATCATACACTAGACTATCTAATCACACTCGAACATGTGACACCACACATCATACACTAGACTATAATCACACTCGAACATGTGACACCACACATCATACACTAGACTATAATCACACTCGAACATGTGACACCACACATCATACACTAGGCTATCTAATCACACTCGAACATGTGACACCACACATCATACACTAGACTATAATCACACTCGAACATGTGACACCACACATCATACACTAGACTATAATCACACTCGAACATGTGACACCACACATCATACACTAGGCTATCTAATCACACTCGAACATGTGACATCACACATCATACACTAGGCTATCTAATCACACTCGAACATGTGACACCACACATCATACACTAGGCTATCTAATCACACTCGAACATGTGACACCACACATCATACACTAGACTATAATCACACTCGAACATGTGACACCACACATCATACACTAGGCTATCTAATCACACTCGAACATGTGACACCACACATCATACACTAGGCTATCTAATCACACTCGAACATGTGACACCACACATCATACACTAGACTATAATCACACTCGAACATGTGACACCACACATCATACACTAGACTATAATCACACTCGAACATGTGACACCACACATCATACACTAGGCTATATAATCACACTCGAACATGTGACACCACACATCATACACTAGACTATAATCACACTCGAACATGTGACACCACACATCATACACTAGGCTATCTAATCACACTCGAACATGTGACACCACACATCATACACTAGACTATAATCACACTCGAACATGTGACACCACACATCATACACTAGGCTATCTAATCACACTCGAACATGTGACACCACACATCATACACTAGACTATAATCACACTCGAACATGTGACACCACACATCATACACTAGACTATAATCACACTCGAACATGTGACACCACACATCATACACTAGGCTATCTAATCACACTCGAACATGTGACACCACACATCATACACTAGGCTATCCACCCCATCATAGATTTCCACCTACTCTGCAGTCTGCCCAGGGGTGGTCCGGGTTGTATACCCCCTTTGGCCTGCGACGAGGAACGTGGTATCTAAATTTAAATACATCCACACACAAACCCCGAACATAGAGGCGGGGCCTCCCATGCCAATACCATCTGACAAAAAACTTCCACTTTCTAACCCCCCCCCCCCCCTTATCATTTCCTCTTACTATTACTAATCGCTATCAACTGTGCTTTATGGACATAACACTGCTCCAGTAGGGTAGGCTTGTAGATGATTATACACAGTAATCAACAGTCTCCCGAAAAACAGTCTTTGTATAATAACTCGCATTATCACGTAATCCCAATTTCCTATGCTAACCCAAACCCAGCACGGCTCATTCCCCGAACACCAACTCTGGTAAAGACAAAGGAAAGTGTTTCTATAGGAAGGTCTTTGAAGTTTGGTTATAGTCTGTTTCAATATGAAATACCAACTCAGGTAAAAAAAATAGGGTCAGCTCAGGTATATGAATCAGATATAATTTTCTAAATTCAAAGCACTATCATATAGAAAATTTTAATAGTAATAATGAAATGACAATATTATATAGATAAATATACATAAAATGAATAAAAAATAAAAAAAAATAAAAATATACAAATAAAAAATAAATAAAATAAGAAATTGTTTTCTAAATTAAAAGCACTAATTTTAGATGTTAACTATTAATAATGACAATATCTGTTGATGATGAAGTTAACGTTGACCTGTGCATTCGCCATTCCTTGTATGATAAAGAAAAACATATTTCTATTACAGAAACCTGAATATAACAATAGTTCTGCAGTTACTGATTTACATTTTGTTATATAATAACAAATATAAACAAGAAATATCTTTAAAAAAGATAAACGGCATAGTTTTATGCTGATGGTTATAATGTAAAACTGCTGCTGAAAAAAAAATATGAACTTATGCGTTTCAGCACGGATAACAAAATTATATCAGTTTGAATCATGTTTGGTGATAATAAGACTGCATTTGAATCAGGAATATAATTTTATCAATTTGTAATTTGAAAAAATATGACCGCTTATACAGCTTGCATTCAATCTTAACTTTGTCTCGTTTTTATCTGCATTTTGCATTTACCGGTACATTGACCAATCACATACTTCATCTTGACCAGTAACGCCACCTTTCGCGTCATATCCAGGGCCAAAAGAGTATTATACGGCTACGCCGAAAAAAATCCAATACAATACAAATGTACGTGTATAGCTATTCTAGGAAAAATGAAATATAAACAAAAAAGGTTACTATTAACTAAACCTGAAACATATATAACTTTTAAAGAATTTTACAATAATTCTACAATAACTTAATTATCTATACAAATTTGAAAAACGTAAAAAGTTAATCAGTATGAAAAAAATACAAAGTCTAACTAATATTGCTTTACTACTTTACGGTGAAAAAGTATAAATTTAAGATTCTGTAAGTATTTAGATATTGCTAATCAGATATATATTTACACCATAAATGAAAAATGATACCAGGCTGAATTTGCTGAAATGATATAAAAGAATGTAAATTGAATAATCGCATTAGAGTATTTTTTAAATATTTACACTAAATCTGAAAACAAGCACAAATTAAATCAATATGGCACGTTTTTACAGAAAATATTATTCAAAAGTATCCAACGATACAATTGTTTTACAATTCAAGATTCATTAAGTACATATGTATGCCAATATGTTGATATTTCAAATATCAAAGCAAAATATGATGATTTTCCAAAGTGTGTTTCAGTTTTATACACTATTTCTGAAACAGTTTGGATCCTCTTTACAAAAAATATTTGATTAGCAGCTAATAGCAAAATGATTTTCTGATCACCTAGGTGAGTTGATTTACCTGGGTTCTGATTTACATGTGTTCTTACACTGAGGATATTTCTGTAACAGACTATAACTCCCTATCAACACATCTTAACCCCTATGTAAACACCCCACCCTAACCAGAGTTGGTGTTCGGGGAAGACCCCACCCAGCACTACCCCTCTATAATCACCCTATAACTACACTCTACATAACAAACTAGTCTGATCTATACCCTACCCCTTACCCATTCGAAAACACCATGGTTAGCAGTACAAAATGGTGTCTAGAATTCCTACTATCAATAACAAATATATATCCCACTAACAAACTACACCAAATTTTTCAAACCAATCTATACTCTACAGAGCTGTATCTCACGCTATCCTCTACACTTCTTGTCCTTCGGAAGGGACGTTAATCCGGGGTCCGGTGTACGGTGAGTCACGCCGTGCACGTTAAAGACCCTCTGCTGGTATTCGAACAAGAGTAGGCTAATTGATAGCCGCCACAGAGTATAGGTTCATATAGGTCTAGATTAGGATAATGTAGGTATTAAGGCGATTCAGTGCAGTCCTAATTTTTTTTATATATATATATATTTTTTTTAAGACATAGAGATAATCGTCTGTCCCTCCCATATTAGATCGTTTGGCGATGACGAAATGCGGAATTGCTCCCCAGTAGTGCCCCGACCCAACCCTTTCCCCCTTAGTGTCCTAGGCTCGGTTATAACCGGAACAAGGACGTTAAGCCCCATCAATCAATCAATACTCGTATTTTGTAGAAAAAATATTGACATGCAAAAATCATTAGTAATTTAGTATTGAATTTTTTTCTCGTGATTCGTTTTTCTTAAAGGACACACATCTTACAAATAAATGTGGGAATCTCAGAAATAATTCTGCTAACATATCATTAAAGTGTAGCATAGTAGTGTAATTTAGTGTAGTTTAGTTTAGTTTGTTTTTGTGATGTTTTAAGACAATGATCATAACGCTTCACATTGAAATTTCTTTTACTTATAAACGTAATTCATTGATGTTGGCTATATGAACTGCGCACTTCGAAATTAGCTTACAAATTGAAGGGGTTCTCTACTAGATATTACAACTAGATGAACTCTAGCATGCCTACAGCTGCCGGGAAAGGACATCGGAATTGTTATTGTGTCCAGGGAAATACTATGACACGAGAATAATGAAGGTTTTGTTAGGTGTAATCAACATCCCTATAGTACAGTGTCAATGGTGTATGTTTCGACGGAACTTCGATTATATATAGAATGTCCAGGATAGCCGAGAATCGTCTTGTATACATAGAAATGATATTATGAACTGACAGACAATAGGAAAAATAATATTTGCTGATATTCTGGATTGATTGCTTCACGTGAAAATAGAACAAAAGATAGCAAATTACACTTGCGACAAATAATGTTTTGTCTTATTGTTATTTTAATTAATTCGCTTATAGTCTCAAGTATACAATCTTTTATACACAAAAGATATTCATTGATTACGCTCCTTTTAAAAGTACATACATATGGTTTGGTTTGTTTTTGTTTAACGTCCTATTAACAGCAAGGGTCATTTAAGGACGTGCCAGATTTTGGAGGTGGAGGAAAGCCGGAGTATTCGGAGAAAAACCACCGGCATACGGTCAGTACCTGGCAACTGCCCCACATAGGTTTCGAACCCAGTGGTGGAGGGCTAGTGATAAAGTGTCGGGACACCTTAACCCCCCCCCCCCCCCCCCCCCCCCCCCTCGCTTGGCCGTGTGTTTCAATATAGAAATGTCCAACACGTGCTGCTCCTCCCACGTGCTGCTCCTCCAACTTATAGTTTATTCTTCTCAACTAAACATCAAAACAACTTCCGGTAATGGACGGACACAAATTACGGAACAATATAATAACATAAAAAGATGATTAATTCCGGATACACACTTGATGGTTGATAATACATGTACATATGTATATATATATGTGTGTGTGATAAACACACATTTGTCATATACATAACATATGGTACAAAATGTAAAATTATTTTCCTTTTAGTTGAAATTAGTTAGACAGCTTATGTGTATCAAAGTAGTAATTTTAACAATACAATCGTCTACATCTGTTGTCATCCTTATATTGACAACAGAAATGAATTTCTTGTATTAAAGTTATTGTTTTCGAATGTCGAGACTATATGGTGTTGCTTTCCCGGCGGCGACATATAACATAGAGTGATGCGTCAGTTATAAAAATGTAGTATTTAGGTGAATTTTGAGAATAAGTGATTTTGTGAAATGTTCTATTACTTTTTATTACTTATTATTTTTTAAATGCATCAATATAACACATATCTATGAAATATAAAAAAGTGCTTCCATACTGTTGTTATATTAAGGTTATTTTTTTTTTTTTGAGAAAAAGTACAAAATTTTAATGAATTTTGGAATATTTTAAGCTTACTATACAGACAAAGCTGGAAAGACAAGACATATATTGACACGTCATTCTTGTGTTAGATGTCCAATCCTAGCCACCATAAATTCGAGTATTCACTCTGTAGTGAAAGCATTGGGATTTACGTACATAACACTTGGAGATGATCATTATCTTGAAAAGGTCATGTCCTATACACGGGGATGTTTCCATCTGTGACCTAGAATCACAGAATCATTGACGCTAAGGTAACTGTAGGGACGAACTTCACAAGGCAGTCACTAAGATGCTACCAGCTGGACCTTCAGAGCTATGCTGAGGATTGTGACCACTGCAGTGTTGATTCCTTTGATACTGTGCCAGAATGACATTACGGATTTACATAATGAAGACCCTGGTACCCTGTTGGACGTGTTCAATAGACTCTCCGTACTCGAATACTGGTACATGTACGTAGATATAGAGAAAAGGTGGCAAAATGACCAGATTCGTATGAATGACCTGGAAAAACAACGAATAGCCGACCGGAGCCGAATTACATATCTAGAAAAACAATACCACATCTACCAACAATGTATTGCTGACTTTAAACAAATACTGAATATCATCATTGTATCACCGACAATGAGAAAGAAATGGTCGACACCAAATGTATTGCTGACCTTGACGAAAGCTGACAACGAGCCTGTGATTGACCATGAAAAGGAGATGAAAGCTGAAAACAAACGTTTGGCTGAAATTCAGAACGAAAGGGAAACGGACAGCAAACGTATAATTGATCTTCCGAATAAACAAAAGGTTTTCAGCAAACGTGTCATTGTCATTGAACAGAGGAGGAAGGAGGGTAACAAACTTATTGTTAACTTAGATCAGCGTCTCCATGTCCACGAATACGAGGATGACATGATAAAACGCGGTAGTACCGCAAACGATATTGTGGACATCGTGAAAAGCGAGTTTCACCTGGAAATAGAAATGTTGCTTTCCATGCGTTCCTTACGAATGTCTACACTTCTGCAAGTAACCAAATGTCGGAGGTGCGTACGATACTGGTACCGGGACATTTACCTGTGAAGCCAGGTGTGTACATATTCCATTGGAAAATTGCTTGAAAAATTACTGATTCTGTGATTATTTGAAATGCTTGCCATGCCTTAGACAGATGGTTACCGGTATCATTTTGTAGATGTCAAATGAGACGTTATGACAGGTACCACATACAATTCTAGGGACGCTAGCACTTCCAGAGTACCTAGGTTTATCATCAATAACCCATAGCAGCCCATTAGGGTTTTTCGCTTATTTTGATAAGACGTATATTCAATAGAAAAAATGTCAACGCTTGTGCAACCGGATTTTGAAAATCTTATTTTTATGGGCGAAAAAAACTATAATCAACGCTTGTGCAACCGGATTTTGAAAATCTTATTTTTATGGGCGAAAAAAACTATAAAGGCACGAATTATAGCAGATATTCTTCTTCAGCGCTCTTTGCACTAAGCATTTCGCTAAATTATGATTGTGCTAAGCTGCAGTCTCTGTGGGTTGTTTTACGCGGCAAGTACTGTGAGTGCACCAAATCATCCTTGCAGTAATCGTTTTAAAATTTGTCGTTCGCTAAAATTTAAATCCGCCTGTCCTATAATACGTTGAGCACAATTTACAATTTTTGACAATTTGTTTATTCTCGTAAACAGTTTAGTGTAGAGAATAAGAATACAGACAAATGCACGACATTGTTTAGACTGCCAATATTCTTTGATCACCGAACTTGTAACTTCCTATCCTCAAATATAATTTGTTAAGACAGAGAAAAGCATACCGACTATATTTAACAAACGCATATAAAAGAAATTTGTAACAGTTGAAATTTATTATAACGCGTGGAATCGATTATCTTATCTAAAACGCAATAGAATTATATAAAATAATCAAAAGTATTTCCAAGGGAAGAATTTATACGGGAATTTCTGCTATATCTAAAATGTTATCAATTGTAAACATATCACCGTTCAATTACACAAGGGATATAAAAAATATATTGGTTCAAAGACTTGTGATAACATGTATAAATCAGACTTATACGGACTACGGTTATTATGACAAATGTTCGGCAGTCGTGCAGCCAGTCCTTATACAATCCCTAGTCCGAAGACCGAGAGGTTTTCTTATGTCGTCGGAGGAACAGATAAAGAATCCAATCTTGATCGTCTGGAGAAGTGTGTTGCATTGAATTATTCCCACGTCCATTAAAAGGGATAAAACCCCCAGTAAACCATAGATGTATACTTCGTAAATTTCTCATAGAAAACAACAAATTATTGGCACTGTTAAGACATACAATCTGAGGAAATAACGTGTTTAAAGAGTCTGGTTCATCTCCGCACGGTGATAGGAATCATAGCATTCATCACAGGGGCGAGCGCTCAACCCAGTGGCTAAAAGTGCGGCGGTGTCAAGGGAGACGTTAGGAAGATAAAGCTGTGTTTAGGTGTGTCTCGATATTCTCACTCGAGATCATGTTTTTGTGTCCTGCAAAACCCCCCAAGATTTCACCTTACATTGAAACATAAGCATTCGGCTATATTTATTACTTACGTCAATATAGAATTACAATAGTCGTGTAGTTTACACATACATGTACTTAATTATTTGAAAGTATACTTTTATATTTAGCAATGATAGATTTGTAATGAGTATATGGTATAAATAATCGATTTGCGTACACAGTTATGTTAAGGGACTTCTGTAAATCACTTAAATTTCCTGAATATTTTATTTCGCGAACTTTCCTCTTCAGACATATTCGTGAACAAATGATTTGGTGAACTTTGATCTAGAAAGGACTTTAAATTCACGAATGATGAGCTACACGAGTCACGGTCTCTGTAAGTTTTCTATATTGGTAACCGATAACTCGTTAAAGGTATTACCTTTTCGTACAAATTACAAATAATCGCGAAGGATTTAAATTCGCTATTGACTCTCCTCGCGAAAATAAATCTATCGCGAAATAGAAGTGATTAACAGTATGCCTTTTGAAGAACGGCTGAATTACATGTTATCAAGAAGTCCTTTTTCTGTAATCGAGACAAGTCACATATGAACCTATGAAAGATATATTTATCATTATAGAATTAAGACAATTTTCAAATACACATGTAGAATGCAAAAAAAATAATGAAATGGCTCGATAACCTACAAATACAAACCGTAGGAGTAGGCTTGGGATACACTTGTTCATTTAAGGGGAATGATAGTTATTTCATCTAAAAGTTATACCACGATGACAGGTGTTGACTATCGGAAGCACTAACAGCACACGGTTTTGAAGGGACAAATCGTCGACACCATGATCTCATGACGTCAGACTTGTTCAGAGCTCGTAGGTATGTCATTGTGACAACCCCAGTTCTAATTTGTTAAAATTTACCTTACCTGGATATGACCGATAATCAAACGACAGGTGACGTCGATGAATCAGAAGGTACTTACTCTTCCGGAACACCTGGTCGTATTCTCTTTCTACTTTTTAATTGTCTCCGTGTTCATCTGTATATTTGTATCTTTTTTTACGTATCCCCTCATCTGTCGATTTTGAGTGAGAATAAGGTTATGTTCACAACTCGGATTTTTCTTTGTATCCCTACAACATTAGTAGGAAATCAATTCCTTATTGTATACTTTAACCGAGGTCAAGACATGTCGCACAACTTGTTCGTGTAAGATGTTTTATGAGGGGCTGTATAGTTCGGACGACAACAGAAATTATATGTTCAAGGCTGCTGACACGACGTTTTGTCGGACGTGATGATGATGCGTGACCGGAAATGAGAACTCATTAAATAACCTCGGACGCCATTTCCGATATAGCGGGGTGATTAGTCTCCCAGAGTGCACCGCGGTCTCAATATCATCTCAATAAACACAACACGCTAGTCATTTCCAACCTTAAATTAGCTGGTTTTGTCAGTTTGGTATAAATATTTTGCTTAATGTTACTACGTCAGAAATTATTTCACCAAAAATGTAATTTATGACCTAGTAGTCACATACACACATTACGTCTGTAGTTTACCAAATTGTGTTTTGTTTGCAAAACTTTAATTGTATACAAAATAATGTTTTGGTATCGAATGTTATTTATATATAAATGTCTGCTGTGAATATCTTGACAATATGCGTGGTAATGAATGAACTAATTTTCTCATCGACAACTAATAGATCACAACTTAAAATACATTAAGTTAACGACTACAGTGTACCTCATGTTGTAATAAGTGTTCAATCCCAGATTGAAAGACAGACAGAAAGATCATTTGTCATATTTACATGCGTTGCGAAATAAACCACATTAATTTTGACAATTATTTTTCTGTGCTTCTTTCCTCATTGTTCGCCATTTTGTTACGATGTAAATAATCATGTACTCGAGGTAACGTTGCTAGACCAAGTAGCGTATTCAGCACGCGCAAACTTTTGTGTATCAGAGTTACCTCCCTTTGATCAGAACGAATCATGAATGGATACTGAAGATAAGTGATGATATTGAATACAAACGTACCTCATTCCACATTGGGACAATGGTGAGGCTACATATTATAGGCCAGTATTTTGCTTAATTATTCGTGTTTCAATCATTAAGCAAACATCCTCTTTGTCAAAGGAGACATTAGGCAAAATAAAAGTTGTTAAGAAAGATGAGATCTATCCGAAATGTCGCCCCTTACCAATCATGTAATAAGTGAAGAAAGGGCGAGGGGGAAAGATGTGAGAAACTTTCTCAATAGTGTGTCCTCATATCAATGGCGGCGATATCAGTTAGATAGAAAGTGACACGAGCTTTGTTGTCTTTTGAGATAACATTTTAAAATGATCCTTGAATCCTTATTTCATTTCATTTTAACTGATCTAAATAGATGAGCATCTATTAGAAAGAAAGAAAGAAAGAAAGAAAGAAAGAAAGAAAGAGTGGTCTTATCATTTTTATTAAAATGAAATATTCATAAAAATCCAATATCTTAACAGGTTCAAACCCTACTTACCATAAACGATATTTTACAAGGAAGAATTTCGTTCCGAAAGCTACATGTAATTTTGTCTTGAGGTCTTGAAATGTTGTTGTACTTACATTATTAGCCCGCAGAAAGTGCATTAGAACTGCAAATGCTGTCCCCACCGAAGATACACTGTCGAAGCTTCTTCTTTTTAATGATTTCATATAGCCTTGACGTAAATACGAATATATCCAATCCGTAGTCGATTCAGACAGTATTTATTGATAATAGACGTCCTTTTGTCTTTATTAGATAACTTTTTACATACAAAAGGTTTCCACCAGTCTCGACCTGTTTATCAGCTGTCTTGTTCTGTCACAGAATAACTTATGTATGGACATATTTTTGTCTCCAATGTGGCCCTAGACACAGAGAAACAGCCTACCGCCACCCCCTCTAATACAAGGAAACGTAGCTCCTGCGCCCCCCCCCCCCCCCCCCCCCCCCTCCCTCCCCCCGAATTCCGTTAACCGTCTACACGGTGGACATGCAGTGACGGACAGTACAGGTTCATTAGTCTCCTACCGGTACGGGGGACTATATGTTTTCTCCCCGTCCGTCTTGTACATACACATGTATGTCCATTCATTCCATCAAACTCCACACCAAGATAAAGGACCATATCATCGCGGACAGATTCGAGTTTGAGGGGTTTAAGGTCAAGGTCAAGGTCACTGATAGTATTTTTTTAAGCGGCGGCCGGTAGGAGACCTGTATAGCTTCAGCAATACTCTATATTCTAAGTTTAAATTTAGTTTAACTAAGTAAATTGTTGCAATTAGTATGATATATCACGAACAGATATTTTTGTCAAAATCCATTTTCATCATTTCTAAACGGTTGTACTATTTCTCATAGATGGCGTTTTGTTGTAGATAACATTAAAAAAATGTATTGTTCCTCTTTAATCATTCTCTCCTGCCGTTGGCACTTTATCCATGCACTGCCGTACACGTGTTTTATAGATTATGGATAAGACCATATCAGGATTGGGAATAGCTCGTACACGTGACTTCGATAAATATCAGATCATATTTGTCAATTTTCTTTAAATATATCACAAATCATTGGAGGCACATCAATTATTTATTTGGTAAAACTTTCAAATAAAAAAAAGTGCTCGACGGACAAAATTAATTTGATCAGTCCTACTCTGACTGCTGCTTCAGATGGCATAGCAGTGATAGTGGTATATGAGAAACTACTATAATGTTCAACACAAAGTGACAGATATCTAAGATCATCTTGAAGATCAATGGAAATAAATTAATCTGTAGAAGCTCAGCAGCTTGCCCTGTCATCCAATACTATTATATAGCCTAGTCAATTATCTCTTTTATCTAAAACAACAATTAAGTGTCTGTAGAGGATACAACTTCATCGAAAACTAATCCCACTCTGTTAATAATTCATCTGCGTCTTTTATTCTCGAAGTTTGCAGGCGGCTGATAACAGCTCAATTAGATATCATCTGTATCACTACGCGACCACCACAAAAAGCTGCTACCTCTCTTGAGGGTAATTCGGTTGGGGACCGGAATGCCAACATCTATATATAATCCCGCTAATGAACGCGGCCTCCCTATACTGAAAAGGAGGGGTGATTTGAACTATAACGTTATTGAATTCTGGGAACAAAACGCATATTATTCGGACTCGGCAGATGGCCTCGCGATATGTGAGGCTGTGAGTTGTCGATCTCGGTGTGATTCCTGACAGGAAATATGTCCCTAGTGTCCTCGGCTTTGTATTTGTGTTAGACAGTGGTCATTGTATTGGCCAGCACAGTTGGAGTTATGATAGTCATGGAAATAACGACGAGAGAGAACCATCTAACTCACACAATTCAACACATACATGATAAACTGCTTTACGAACTACCTCCATTGTTATATGCGTTGTTTAGTTACTCATTTGTAATATAGACATATAAATAAAACAATAACAAAGATTATTGAGGCTTCGTTATAGTACAGAACTCCAAAAACGATCTCATGAAATTTGACATTTCTTTTTCTCCTTAACATAAAGGTGATTGGTCAAAGCACTTGTTTGAATGAGGTCATCACGAGCCCAAAAAGACCACAAATAACAAAAGTAAAACATGATACTGACGCAATACTTTTGTGATAGAGTTGCGTTCACAAAACTTTGCCTTTTCCGACGATATTATGCTATAAAAAAATGCAAATTCAACAGAAATGCGCGTGTGAGAATTACCAAGGTATACACAGTTTTATAAGTACATTATATGTATGTCCATACGTAAAAGATCATAAATCAACACAGGAAATGAGACATTCTACAGGCAAATTTTAAAGAAAATAATAGATCGTTAACCTTACCAATCATTCATTATCGTACAGAGGCTGAGAATAGATCATCTACAAGCATATGCCAGACCACAGTGTGTAGTAGATGTTAAAATATCGTAATCGCCACACATGACTTGTCTCGGGTACCTCTATGTAATTTGTCACTACTAAAGAAATTAATTGAACATTACCATATACGATAATCTTGAAGAAATGAATTGTTTCCTATTTAAATGTTTCATGTCAAACTTACTAATACTGAAAACATCAAAACGAGATCACTATCAAGTTCAAATCTGCGTTATGTAAGATTCCTAAAATATTTTTGGTACCAATTTTGACACATTCGAATTATTGATAACTATAATGAATAGCCGGCATCTATTTTCTCTTCCATTAAATTCTTAACAAATTCAGAAATTTAATCTACCGCCTGGTGAATTTCAAATGAAAAAGAATGTCTAGAGCTTTCACTTTCGAGACGCCGTCTTGTATAATCCAACTTTTCTATTGCTCTAATCATCGGGCCGTTTATCCTATTATTTATTCATAGTTGCGATATGGTAATTGAATATAAGTTAAGTCATGCGATTCTAACAAATTAAAATAATCAGCATTTCTATCGAAATCCTGATAGGATATTAAGCCAATTTTAACCAAAAATAATAAGATTGGGCTTAAAACCAATCACATTCATTGTCACTTTTTTCAATTTTTTGACGTAGACGCTATCAGACGATTGAAGATCAATGGCTGAAATTCTTGTAACCAGAACGTTATCACAGAATTTCATGAATTCTTTATGAACTGCCAACGGTCGGAAATTAATCTCCCAGTTTTGTCATTTTTCCACATTAGTAGGAGATTAAGGCTTTAGCTTTACACAAGAGGGATATCGTCATCATTGTTAGAATGCAGTGGTTGCAGGCAGATTCAATTTATCAACAGAAAGGACGACGGAATGATTTAATGCATGGAGCTAAAATGGTGATGACTTGCTCAATTTTTTCTTATTATTTTTGTTGAGTTGTTTCACACGCAATATTTGGATTAAAGTGAAGTGATAACAAGGCGTCTTTTAATAAGCGCTTCAGACTATGACAGCGTGATTCTTCTGTAAACAGGCGTCACCTGATCCGTTTCTGTTGCAATTGACGGTTTGCTCACACGATAGGGAAGTTTAAGAAACTGATATGGCGATAGCCCTTCCTTCTTCCCTCGGCAGTGCTGATTTCTTGTAAGAACAAAAGCGATAAACACAGAAAAAATGTCTAAAATTGAAAACAAAAGATACAGCAATGGAAAGTAAATCAAATCCTGATTGATAATCAATAGAAACTATGGCAAAAATAAGCACGAATAGATTTACATGGGACAGATTTGAAAGTACAAGGAAAATAAGACCGGGGGTTTCAGGGGAGTCAACGTCTTAATAGATAACTAGTAAGGGTGATGATAACGACCCCCCGCGACCAAATAATGTACCGCGAGTAGTCACGTGATGTGCTGTCATATGTACCTCACGTAACAATTGTCGTCATAGAAACATATAGAAGCAACAGAGATCCCGTTTGTTTGTTTGTTTTAACGTCCCCACAACAACCAGGGTCATACGAGAACGGTAACGAAACCATAGTTCTAACTCGTAATCAATAACACGAGGACACAGTAGGAAAATAAAAATCTAGATTTCCAAGGAAAAATACACATTGTTTGAAGTATAATTTGAAGTTTGAAGTAAATTTCACACCATGGTATTATTTTGATGAATACTATATTATAACGATCGCTCCATCCGGGTCTTGGGGATCCCTCTCTGATACCACACATCCGAAATTGATCAATTGAGTTTAATTTTTATTATCTAGGTTTTTGCATTATGAAAAGGTCATTATACATGTTTCATGCACGTTATAAATGAGTAATATAAGTCCATGTTACATGTATGCAGCATATACAGCGTACCATATAACATATAATGACGTGTTTAATGAAAATAATCATAATTGCTTGTGGGGAAATGGAACAACACATCGATTTTACAATAGATGGTTACAACACAGCTGTCACCCGTCAAACACACCACAGTGCCTGTTTGTTTTTATTCATTGACGTAAGTTTTATTTTCTACAGTAAAGGACATTTGTAATGGTGTATAAATATGGATGATTTCGAATTGTATTTAAGTCAAGCCCGCCTGTTACAAAGTCGAGATGTACTTCCATTAGCAGAACAACTTGACAAGCTTTTAGGGATAGAGGAAGAATGGGCTGTATGATTTGTCAGAACTAACATGCTACATTTTATTAGCCAGACCTAGTATTTCCGTACCGAAAGAAAATATGTAAAACAAAAAGCATATTATTATAATGGCACCTTTTCAACTAAATGCTCTCTCGAAACTTAAATACTCCCACGAAACTGTTCAATACTATCACGAAACTGTTCTATACTATCACGAAACTGTTCAATGTTCTCACGAAACTGTTCTATACTCTCACGGAACTGTTCAATACTATCACGAAACTGTTCTATACTATCACGAAACTGTTCTATACTATCACAAAACTGTTCTATACTATCACGAAACTGTTCTATACTATCACGAAACTGTTTAATACTATCACGAAACTGTTCTATACTATCACGAAACTGTTTAATACTCTCACGAAACTGTTCTATACTATCACGAAACTGTTCTATACTATCACAAAACTGTTCTATACTATCACGAAACTGTTCTATACTATCACGAAACTGTTCTATACTATCACGAAACTGTTTAATACTCTAACGAAACTGTTCTATACTATCACGAAATTGTTCAATGCTCTCACGAAACTGTTCTATACTATCACAAAACTGTTCTATACTATCACGAAACTGTTCTATACTATCACGAAACTGTTCTATACTATCACGCAACAGTTCTATACTATCACGGAACTGTTCTATACTATCACGAAACTGTTCAATGCTATCACAAAACTGTTCTATACTCTCACGAAACTGTTCTATACTATCACGAAACTGTTCTATACTATCACGAATCTGTTTAATGCTATCACGAAACTGTTCAATGCTCTCAGGCAACTGTTCTATACTCTCAGGAAACTGTTCAATGCTCTCACGAAACTGTTCAATGCTATCACGAAACTGTTCAATGCTCTCACGAAACTGTTCTATACTATCACAAAACTGTTCTATACTATCACGAAACTGTTCAATGCTATCACAAAACTGTTCTATACTATCACAAAACTGTTCAATACTATCACGAAACTGTTCTATACTATCACAAAACTGTTCTATACTATCACAAACTGTTTTATACTATCACGAAACTGTTCTATACTATCACGAAACTGTTCTATACTATCACGAAACTGTTCTATACTATCACAAAACTGTTTAATACTCTCACGAAACTGTTCAATGCTATCACAAAACTGTTCTATACTATCACAAAACTGTTCTATACTATGACGAAACTGTTCTATACTATCACCAAACTGTTCTATGTTATCACGAAACTGTTCTATACTATCACAAAAATGTTCTATACTATCACGAAACTGTTCTATACTATCACGAAACTGTTCTATACTATCACAAAACTGTTTAATACTCTCACGAAACTGTTTAATACCACCACAAACTGTTTAAAACTATCACAAAACTGTTCTATACTATCACAAAACTGTTCTATACTATCACGAAACTGTTATATACTATCACGAAACTGTTCTGTACTATCACGAAACTGTTCAATGCTATCACGAAACTGTTCTATACTATCATGAAACTGTTTAATACTATCACGAAACTGTTCTATATTATCACGAAACTGTTCTGTACTATCACGAAACTGTTCAATGCTATCACGAAACTGTTCTAAACTATCACAAAACTGTTCTATACTATCACGAAACTGTTTAATACTCTCACGAAACTGTTTAATACCACCACAAACTGTTCTATACTATCACAAACTGTTCAATGCTATCACAAAACTGTTCTATACTATCACGAAACTGTTCTATACTATCACGAAACTGTTCTATACTATCACGAATCTGTTTAATGCTATTACGAAACTGTTCAATTCTCACACGAAACTGTTCAATGCTCTCACGAAACTGTTCAATTCTCTCACGAAACTGTTCAATTCTCTCACGAAAATGTTCAATGCTCTCACGAAACTGTTCAATGCTCTCACGAAATTGTTTATTGCTCTCACAACTAATGTTTCCACTGTACAGCCTCATCACGACACTGATCAGTACCTTGGTAAATGTCACTCCTTTATGTAACCTTTGAGTAGAAGCCTCCGCTGTTGTCCATGTAGCCCATTGGATAGCAGAATTTCACTTCCATGATGTAATCCCCTAATTTGTTTCACTTATAATTATCTATAATCCGTCCTGTGTTCTCAGTAAACTGATTGTCTGAGATAGTAAGTAATTAAAGTCGACCCTGTAGTCTAACTAGAGTATTCCATTCTAGTACGCTCCCTTACTAATTTCTCAGTCACATGTATTTATCATTTTCATTCAATTTGTCAAAGATTGGATAAAATATGTATGAAGTGTGATGTTGCGATTACAGTAATGCGTTTAGATGATGAGTTCATAGTTTCCACTCGCGGACAATATGTATAACAATATAACGACGAATAGGACGAATTAAAAGTAAAAAGCTATTTTGGTATGCGATATCTGCCGTTTACACTACATTAATGTTTAAGGGTACGCTAAAAACCACATTGATTATTATCAAGAGATGAAACTATTTATATGAGCAAAACAACATTTTCGAAATTAGAAATCTTTTATCCATTTTTCTATTAGGACCATAAGAATCATTTGGGCTACATCATAATGTCATAATTATAAACTATATTGATTGGAGTGACACGTGACACGTAAAATACAATCAATTGTACGTTTAAGTTTACATCGGTGTCTGTATGACAACGTAGCCCAAAACATTGAATGCGCATTCTTTTTGCTTGTTTTTGACGACGTGACGCGTCTTTGTCATTTTTTATAGATGGCGCTAACTCGTGTTCTGATTTAGGACGGTGAGATAGTGGTCGCATAATGATGGTTTAATGTGGATGCCAATGTAATCGATTATATATGTATTTATATTTACTCTCACTGAATCCGTTATCATAAATTCGTTGATGACAAGGCGCACGATGCTGACTTTACTTCTGTAATCTGAGGAAGCATTTGGAATGGAACGTGTATGGGTTATTGTTCACTGATAAATGGTTGAAAACCAGTATCCATGCTTACTATTGCTGTTTTGGTTAATATACATATCGGCGTTTTATATATATATAACGCCGATATGTATATTAATTAGGGGCCGCGGTGGCCGAGTGGTTAAGGTGTCCCGACACTTTATCACTAGCCTTCCACCTCTGGGTTGCGAGTTCGAAACCTAAGTGGGGCAGTTGCCTGGTACTGATCGTAGACCGGTGGTTTTTCTCCGGTTACTCCGGCTTTCCTCCACCTCCAAAACCTGGCACGTCCTTAAATGACCCTGGCTGTTAATATGACGTTAAACAAAAACAAACAAACAAGCATGTCGTATCCATCCAAATATGGTAACGTGCATATCTCTCAACAACTTATCCCCGGTCCCAATCTCCAATATACTGGTCTCCTAACCCATGTTTTAGGCTCACGGCATCCATTATACTGATTTACATACCCATGTAATTTAAGATGTCAATCAAACCCAATGTCTCAATTATTTCTTTAGAAGATAACACTTGTATGAGGACTATTTTCGGGGTAGGAGATTCTGGTATTTAAAGGTTTTCCGAACGGAACAGAATGTCAAGGTGACAATTCATCTGACTGTAACCATATCAACCGCGGAAAAAACGAGATTTTGATTGAGGGAACGCATTTATCGACATCAAGGAGATTACAAGCATGCAGTACAGAAACCAACCAATCTTAGATTCCGGACGCATTTCGCGACAAGGAAGGGATTACAGACATATAGTAAAGAAACCAACTAATCTTAAGATTCCGGACACATAAGTGACAAGGAAGGGATTACAAGAATGTAGTAAAGAAACCAACCAGTCTTATATCCGGATACATTTAGCGACAAGGAAGGGACTGCCAGAATTTAGCAGACAACAAACCACCTTCGCTTTTCACTTGTTTTCATCTATAAGCATATTCGGTCGATGGAACAGCGTATTAAAGGAAACATATGGTTTACACATGCTTCGATTTGTATTTTGTTCCCTGACGATCTTGAATTTTATTAAGTTTAAGTTTCATTGTGTAAATAAAATATTTAACATTTACAATGGACCAATTAAGATGGAACAAAGTGATTTCTGTCATATGGATCTGCGTCAATATCTTGGGACCTTTTTGTCACATTTAACCACAAAACTGATGACACACAAATGAAAGGTTTGCAGTTAGTTCGTCCTATTAGGGTATACTGAGGACATTAGCAGTAGGAGATGGGTGTACGAGTATTAACAACAGGAATGGGAACTGTGTTCGACAGTCAGAAATTGAGAAATCCTCCAGTAAGTGTCTGCAGAATAAATATAATGTACCTTGTTTATTTGTTCTTAAAAATCATTATTGCACAATTTGTCTTACGATAACAACTGTTATCATGTGTGAGCCAACCTACCTAGTCTGACATTATTTTCCTGATCTTTCCATGACATACACGTAATTACTATGTTAGTTTTGCCTTCGTTTTAAAGGCTACGAGGTTTGAAGTACAGGCAACACGTAAATACATTCTTGTTTGTTCATTAACCTGAAAATGTTTTATGTTGAAACCTTAACCTTCGAAATATGCATGTCCAACGCACGGGAGGCCGTCCTTAAATGACCTTAGCTGTTAATAGGACGTTAAACAAAATAAACCAAACCAAACCAATTGTCGAATGTTTGAATTTCCATTGAGACCGTCTCGGGGAGAACAGAAATGTCAAGAACTACCTAAATCTCAACCATTCTCCAAAATAAGTTCGGGCATCACATCTCTTGGCAGTTCTATAACTGAGTGACACTCCATCACTGAGACAATTCAGGGTGGCATTTTAATCTACCTTCCTCCCTGTCGTTGGCTATCTACCACACCTGATTATGTATCTTGTTGAACAATGACTTGGCATTTATTTACGTTTGGGGATAACATTGTATTTTCATTGTCAGTCATATATTGTACTTCTGATTTAGATATTTAAAGAGCAATCTTCTGGTTGCAAGAATTTGACAGAGACACACATGCCTTTATATAAGATGTTAATAATGATACGACATCTCTATGTTCGGGTGTGAGACATATTTGTTTTTCATCCCTTTAAGTGCTTTCATTTAATTTTGATTTGTGATGCAAAATTATCTTAGATGTCAAACCCCTTATAAAGACAAATATTTCAATTTATATTTGAGACCAAGGTAAACATCAACTCCATCATATTGTCATATTTAGCTAATAAACAAATAGCTGAAAATCTAAAGCCTAATAAATGTATTTACCAAACATGGAAAATTGACATAAATAACCGACGATGACAGTGTTTGTTCATTTAAAGGTTGATACTTGTAAAGATGACGAAGCAAAATATACAAAACTATGGCGCGTTGTCGGGGACACTCAGATAGATTTACGTATTTAATCTTCCACGTGCCAGCACATTCTGCCCTATTACTCACATGTACCTGTCGAACAGGTGTCAAACAACACAGTTACCTGACAGGTGGACGTGGGGTACGGTAAACATGTGATCCGACGTCCAGCGGTGTGCGGATGGATATGGTGATAAACGTGACCTTGCTTCACAGTGACGTATCATGGCTATCGGTATTACTACGCGTAAGGTAAACATCCGTATCGTCACTGGAAGATAGATGCGTGTCTTAATCCTTTTAAAGGGGATCCGACTTTGAGCAAATAATTAAATTCACAAAGAAATATTCTCAAGCAACACAGTATTTTCATTTATTGACCTTTTATTTTTTCTTAACAAATTGGAATCAAGTTAGATAGTAACTTAAAGTTATTGTACTGTTTTCGATATACCAAATTGTTACAGAAAAGGATATATTCCTTCCTTCGGTCACATAAATCAAGTGATGCTTGCAATGTATTTTACATATAAAGATCGAATTGGTGTCCAGACGGATTCTTGGTTGAACGTTTGGGACGTTTTTAAATATCTTTTCTCCCTTCACCAGACTTACTTGGCATACTGGACATATATAAGTAATGGATCAAAGAAAACCCTGAGTCGCAGACATTTTGTAGAGAGTCCACATTTATTATGTCTAAGAGCAAATTTTGTGTTGATGACAAGTATCAAGACTACGGCAGCGTATTAGTGCCACCATAAGACCCTAAGTTTATGTTTGGTTTGGTTTGTTTTTGTTTAACGTCCTATTAACAGCCAGGGTCATTTAAGGACGTGCCAGGTTTTGGAGGTGGAGGAAAGCCGGAGTACACGGAGAAAAACCACCGGCCTACATTCAGTACCTGGCAACTGCCCCACGTAGGTTTCGAACTCGCAACCCAGAGGTGGAGGGCTAGTGGTAAAGTGTCGGGACACCTTAACCACTAGGCCACCGCGGCCCTAAGTTAATGTATGAGATATTAAGCTGTACACACACGATACTAATTTGTACGTATAAGATACCAAGTTGTACATACAAGATATTATTTTGTACGTATTAGATACTAAGTTAAACAAACAAGATACGATTTTGTACGTATTATATACGAAGTTGTACATACAAGATGCTATTTTGTACGTACAAGATACAAAGTTGTACATACAAGATATTATTTTGTACGTACAAGATACTAAGATGTACATACAAGATACTATTTTGTACGTATTATATACTAAGTTGTACATACAAGATACTATTTTGTACGTACAAGATACAAAGTTGTACATACAAGATATTATTTTGTACGTACAAGATACCAAGTTGTACATGCAAGTTACTATTTTGTACGTACAATATACTAAGATGTACATACAAGATACTATTCTGTACGTTTAATATATTAAGTTGTACATACAAGATACTATTTTGTACGTACAATATACTAAGATGTACATACATGATACTATTTTGTACATACAATATACTAAGATGTACATACAAGATACTATTTTGTACGTACAAGATACCAAGTTGTACATACAAGATATTATTTTGTACGTACAAGATAAAAAAAATCTACGCTGCCGTACAAGACATTTCAGTAAACACGTGACTGATATGTTGCTATGTAAGCTCTCCCTGCAGTATATGTCAGTTTGGAAATGTTAATTAACCCGGATGTGACCTAGATTTGCATGGTGGGTGTCATCTATAAAGCAAAATACTCCCGGATGTGTGATTGTGTCGTGTGGGTCAGCCTGTTGTTTTATATCGAAATATGACATTTATGGGTTAATGAACGTTCGGCCAATAACCTATATCTTATAAACTTGTGTGATTGTGTCGTGTGGACCTGACCAGTGGACCTGCTCTACGTGACACGTACTGATATCATTATTTACATATCGAGATATGAAATCAAATCGGTTATGACAGCCTGGAATGTTCTATATGATATACATGGGCGATGATGTAGTTTCATTAACGATATATATATAACCCACGTCCCCAGGAATTATTGTTGTTATGCCAGAATTTCAATAAATGTCATGGGTTTTGCTTATATCAGGAACCTTTAGTTTGTAATACATTACAAATACGTCTGAATATGTGGAATCTAACGGGGTGAGACACCTTAAGGGTCTAGGTAATTAGTGATACTGTAGGTAATTAATTGTGTGGGAAATGTGATGCGTATGGATTGGTTGGTGATGACGTGAAGGGAATACCAGCTCCTAGGAGGTGAAAGTTGCATTAGGGGGCTTATCTCTTAGCTCAATTTGCAGTCATCTTTGAATTAAATCACAAGAAAAAATACCGTGGAAGGTTTAAAGACCAGCTTTTCCGGTTCATTCTTAAATTTTGCTTGCCTTTTATTTTTAATCTTTTTTGGGGCATTTTGGCAAATAAAATATCGGAGAGCAGCTAGCGGATATTTTAAGTCATATTTGTAGGGTAATTCCTAATGTTTATATCGGGGGTGTTGTGGCAAGGCATTTTTGGCAGCGTATTTTTGTCAACAAACTTTTCTTTTCATCCCCACTTAGCCTAGCAGGCTTTAAATTGATGCTGTACTCCAAATGATAATCATTAATGTCTTGATAGAAACCACACGGTACCTTTGTCAGTAGATAAATTAATATTCCACCCTTGTAGGTGGCCACTTTCGTTCATATTTTGTTAGTGTTATTCTCGTTATGTGTGGAGAGACATACATTTAACTTTTACCTGAGCTGATTTTGAATATTAGTTTGTACAATAAAACCTGGTGTAGCAAGATGATTAGATGCACTTTAATTTGCGTCTTCAATTTCTCTGGAATATTGATATCGTAAAAACGATTTTAGTGGAGCCATAGTATGGCTTCTTCTCCCAGTATATTTAGTCAGGTGAGGTTACCCGAGTATGTTTCAAACATTCACCTAGCCTGACACTCTTATAAGATACATAGAATGGGAAAGTACATACCAAACCATACACCCATGTAAATACCAAACCATCAGGTAGGGCGTAAGAATTGTACCTGCTGCCCCCATTGCATGATCGTAAGAGGCGACTAAATTTGGGATCTTATCTTTTCTCTTCTTTCTGAACAACTTTCCTCTTCCTAATGTCTCCCTTGACAATGTCTCACTTTTGGCCTTTAGTTGAGCGTTCGCCCCTGTGAGGAAGGCTTTGGGTTCTGTCCCCTGGCCGAGACATACAAGAGTCTTTAAAAATGGTAGTTGCTGCTCCTGCTAAGCGCTCAGCATAAGTTGGACGACTGGTTTGCCCGTTGTCAGTATAATGTGACCGGGTGGGGTGTGCTGCTGGGTGTCTTCGGCAGTGTGCTTCAGTGAGGTAGCACTATAAATCGGCAAAAGTTCCGGCCTATCACAAGGAGACTTAACACGAACATACCGCAGCCTTCCAAAACACACATACGCACTCAGCACACGCATGCATGTCGCACGCACGGAAGGCCGTCCTAAAATGACCTTAGCTGTTAATAGGACGTTAAACAAAATAAACCAAACCAAACCAAAAAAAAGCCAAACCATACACCCATGTACATATCAAATCATACACCCATGTAAATACCAAACCATACACTCATGAACATATCAAACCATACGCTTAGGTACATATCAAACCATACACTCATGAACATATCAAACCATACACTTAGGTACATATCAAACCATACACTCATGAACATATCAAACCATACACTTAGGTACATATCAAACCATACACTCATGAACATATCAAACCATACACTTAGGTACATATCAAACCATACACCCATGTAACATATCAGACCATACATCATGTACATATCAAATCATACACTCATTTACATATCAAACCATACACACAGGTACGTATATAACCATACACTCATGAACATATCAGACCATACATTCATGTAAATACCAAACCATACACCCATGAACATATCAAACCATACACGCATGTAATACATATATCAATCCATCATGGCTTGTCAGAATGCAACCTTGCAAAGTGGTTTAAAATCATGAATTAGTTTTTTTTCAATAAGTCAACGGTAATAACCAAGGTTAAGGTAAACAGGTCCGCAAATGTACTACCAATGGAAAGATCTTGTGACAAGGAATATATCTGTAAAATTCCTGTATCCTTATATTTATTAGCACAACACTGTTATATAAAACCTTAGCCAGTTGTCTACGCCAACGCCGAGGCCAAGGCCGAGGCCGAGGACAGGGGTATATCAATAGGTATAGTATAGTATCGTCCCGGCGAGCTCAAACTCATTCAATCGCATGTTATGAATATTTAAGCAGATTTTGCAAGATAACCTTTAATATGTTATCATCTGCTAAGGATATAACACGCCATGATTGATAATTATGTTTTTACCACTCTATGACATTGTCACTATATAAACTTACCAACAAAAGTTGAGCATTACCATCTCATAAACGCCAACCGGCACATTAATAATGTGTCAAGTGAAGAACACCGCAGTTAAGGGCAAAAGTATCAAATACATGTACACATTTTCGTTTAGAAAAACTAGAAGGACAGTTTATATTTTGTATTTTCATGATGTTAATTTACATTAAATATTTGTAATTTATTGATTATTCTTGTCTGGTTTTCTAAAACCATAGGCACTATTTATGTACGCGGAACAACATGGTAGAGCTGTTATCAGGCTTACAGCTGAAAATGGCGGGAAAACTTGAATTCCGTTAATTAAAGTGATTTTTTTTTAAATCGCAGGTGGTAAATATAAATATCGAACTGCTTCAAGTTGGCATTATAAGCCCATAACACTGCCTACTGAAAGCAGTTCAATGCCCCTTTTCCCAAATACTAAACTAGCCGGTAAATATATTATATCCTCTCGTTTATTGCTACATTTTAATGTTGTAGCATACAGAACAGCAAGCAGTGAAGTGTTTCCACCTTGTATTTTGCATTCTTCAGACAATATATGTAACAGATTATGAGCAATACATCTCTCCGAAATATGATTTAAGGACTGGTCTATAGGGAGCGCATTACCATCAATAAAGCTATGCTACAAGTCGAGCACTTAAATCATCAACCCCAAAGGACTGTTTTAAATTTTGAATATAGATTTGCCTACGTTAGAATGTTTCTGACGTCACCTCCATGTAACTTGATAATGCCTTCACACATCTCGGAGACAAGTAGGTGACTCTCTTGATCATCCGAAAAGTCGTATCCTATGATTAACGGGAACAAATTCCAAATGGATTCTACAGGATATCCCGGCCTACAAATCGATATATACATGGATATCCAGGGCTTTTCCCTCGCCATTTATACTGAGCAATAGATCAGATTTAAGAATCGTATTTACGAGCTTCACATAAACATCTTATTCAGTCTCATTGATTTCTTGACTATCTCAAGGTATTTTTGTCCTGCTATTCAATTCAGGACTTCGTTTGCTAAAATCTGTCGAGCATTCTCCCTACCCTGTAGGGAAATAAAGAGAAAGTATAAACTTTAGTTTCGGTTAATATTTAAAAAGATAATGATAATGAAAAACAAAAATCAAAACCCATTAGGGAACTCCTCTTTGCATTGATAATCATCATGAAATCAGATCTTTTGCTTGTGTAATGTAATTTATTTATTAATCAATGTAATTTTTTTCCTTTCTTTTTATTTTACTTTTAATTACTCCGAAATAAAACACTGATATCTTCTTTAGAGGAAATAATTGACACAAAATTAACGGCAAAAAAGAAGCCCCTATCTATGTGGGTACAGTGTTTAAGAAAATATTGACTTGCTCCTTTGGGAAAACTGACTATCCTTCGTAAGAAACTGATTATCTGAATAATGATATTGCCTACCTAGCTTTAGGGAAATGCCTATGATTTCGGGAAGGAAAACACTTACAAAGGATAGTCTCCAAAGAAAAAAAAACTACATTAAAAAACAGTCTTAAAGGCTCCAGTGTTGGACGAAATCTCTTTCTGCAAATAAAATTTAAGCAGAATGACATGTTGAAAGGCGCTTACCTCGAGTTGTTTCTTTGATATAAAAGTCCTTCTTGACGCCCATTAAAGACATTTCTAATGTGTACGAAAACAGATAGCTGGTAATACTGAAACACGTATACAGTGTACAAAACACGATTTGTTCAACTTCTTGATACCGGCTACTGCAGGGTTGGGGAGCCATGCGTCCATAAACATATACAATACGACGACCTCACACAGCTGGGCTTCCATACAAAACGACACATGTCTTCACACAAGAAAATTGTTTAGGCAGGGATGTTATCAAAATGTTTATAAGCAAATGATTAAAAGTTTAAGAGTATAGAGTGTAATAATACGACTTTAACCTTGAGTAGTAAGAAAAGTGGTGAGACTTTTGGATAATGTATTCGTTGGGAAATGAGCGAATCTGGTGATAAAACGTCAGTTGGTACGGATTCTTGGAGAGTGTTGGAGATTCATTCCTGACAATAATAATGTAACTCGATCGTTATGACAATCTAAAACGAAAAAGAAATATAAAACTCATTCATCATGGTGTAAAATTACTCTCCCAACCCACGGGCTGTGAATGTTTGCGCAACTAATTTGGGTTTGATTAGTACCTAGCGACAAGCCCGTCTACTGTAAATGATAAATAACACCGCATCCAGACGCATTCACCTAAACTGCAACATTTTACCCGTTTTAAATTATCTTTCTGTCTTGACAAATGTCGACGACCTTTCCTCCTAAGAGAATTCCTAACACTTCCTGTCGCATGTCTATATTCACGGCAAGTACAGTAATACATAAGATCTACAGAAACTCATACAGACATTTGCTTTTCCAATAACTGTTCTTTTGTACCACGACCAATGAACGTAACATCGTAATTCAAAAAGCTACAATTAAGAAACTTAGGTAATATGGTGTGTTTGTTAATTCTGGCAATCCCTTACTTGTCGCGAAATATGTCTTGATCTTAAATTGTTTGAAATCGTTTCTACATTCTTGGAATCCCTTACTTGTCGTTAAATGTGCCCTGAATTTAGATTTGGGGGAAACGTGCAGTGCTGAAACGGTTCTAGTAACGTTACGATATCTGTTTATCACTGACTATTATTAGTCCGAGTTTTGGCAGGAATGTATTAATTAGACAAAAATACAATACAATTCACTATAACATTACATAATCAGTATTGTGTCTATTGTTCTTTTCATGTAACGATTGGGAGACAAATAGAAAAGTGTTGACAAAATTTACACTACTGTAGACTTATAAAATGAAGATTGGATACATATAAATATGATGAAGACATTCTACTAAAATAGGTGGGAGCTATTCAATTCCAAAGGCATGGAATGATCATTAAACTGTTGAATAATAAACTCTAAATGCGATTTGATGGTTGACATGGTTACTTTTGACCGAAGCTATCTTTTAATCACGTGTTGCAATGCGATTTGATTGGCTAACGCTTGGAGGGCGCATCACAAAGTCCAGGAAATGATTACGCACAAGTACTTCTTTATTTTAAGTAGTAATTTATTCTCGAAACGGCTTTTCTACGGTGGTAGAAACAGGTCACACAGACTCGTGGTTGTTAAATATGGTATTTCTTTCACTCTTATTTATTATTTTCCAAAGCTACTTTTTGAAAAATAACCAATTTGAGTGAAAGAAATACCATATGCTTGGTACAACGACCACTCATTGTGTAATCTCTATTTTAATATAATTATTACTTGATAAAACAAATATTCATTGCTAAAGGATACACAATCCTACGATAACTATTTGATTACGATTGTTAAAATGAGATATTTTTGAAACTCGGATATACAAAAACATAGATATATTAGCAACTTCCAGTATAGATCACACAGCTGTTTTGTCTTCCTAGGAATCGTCAAAGATGCTAAGGGTCTAAGAATCTTGATACCGAGCAAGCAACACAGGTAACTCAATCGACAAAAATGTCATAATCTTGATTGGGACAACGTTTCAATAAATTTCATAATTTTAATGGACTGCAAAATAACGTCAAACTCATTTGTAGACTCTGAACAAATCAAGCCACTGAAAGAAATATATTTAAGATTTACCTCCGACCTAACTATGCTGCTACACATCCATTGCCAGCCAAAATCGGCTAAATGTGGCCCCATTAACGGTAATCCGTACGTAAATACCTGTGGCTGAGATTCCAAGTTCTGACATTATTTATTGTCGGTTTTACCCAATCCTGAGCCGACTTCATCATTTATAATAGCTTTTTCCGTAAGCCAATGACACACGGCCAACTGTGAGATGTTCTTATAGAAATATATATTGATCTCTTGGGTATGATAAAGAACGCGTTATGTAGAAAATGATGACACTTTCCGTGATAAAGAAAACACGAGTAGTCACAAGATCCCATGTTTATGTCATGCTTCCTTGCCGTCCAATGTCTGTAGACATAATTTGGAGAGAGATAATATAAAGTGGTGTGACTTGGTATTCTTGCTCGCGTGTTTACAAGTCCCTACCGAGTTACAGCTCCTCTTTCTGCATTAGATGGTATTTGGGGAATTTTAAATCACACATCTCTAGCAGAAATCTTCGTTCAGCATCTGCATCTTGGCACAACCCATTAACTTTCTTCAGATCTTGCAGGGTAAGATTGAGGGTCGATATTGGAGATTTCTTCAATGTGTAAAACACTAATCGGACGTCTTCGTGTACCAGGTATTATATCTCAGAAGTGTGAAGATGCCACATTTAGATAGTGCCTCTCGATATGATTTTGGTAGCAGATACATTAGATGCCGACTACAGTTTATATACTGTATTATGATATAATTACGTCAAATACATAATAAAGTTTATATGTAAATGAACATCATTCAGCACTGGACAAATATGGCCACACTTCCGGTCAAGGAATGATACGTCTGCCATATCCCAATTAATAGTGTCAGTTGGATGCGTACTCAATAGGTAATAAGACTAGTAACAGTTAAACAACAATTTGAAATCATAATAAAATCATTTCCGGTAAAACTAATTTGACAAAATTTCATGAAACTATTATTAACACTCGTCAATCTCTTCCTACCTACATATTTTAAGAAATACGAACATACAGGTTTTGAAGTAAAGGGGAAATGAAATTTTCACTAATCAAGTGATTAATCCAATCACTGTTTGAACAGCTGGGCCCAGGTTATGAAATCCAGAGTGATAACACTATAAAATTACCTTTGAGTGGTCAAGCATCTACGGATAGCATCTATCAAACCTCCAAACGAACAAAAAAGATATTTGTTTATTAGCGGTTATTGGGACAAGTGACGTGTCATAGGTCAATAACGAATTTATGGTAAAACTTATGGAATATCAATAAAAAGTGTGTCAGAATGAATGTGGTGAGAGTGAAAACGTGAAGAGCGACGAATGTCAGCCTTCCTGTGAGAGGACACAGATTGTAACTTAACATTGATTGAATAATTCCTTTTTTCCTAAAAAGCAAGAAGATATTTCCCATATTTCTCATGAGACGTATCAAAATAAATATAACTGTAATATGGAAAAATGCTTGATTTTCCTCGGGCTTCCATAGTTTCAATTATGATGTAACAACTTCATGGTATCAGTGACTATTAATTTCATTGTAAGGTCATAACAAATGACTTGAAGGAAAACTATCGATTTTATAGGGGGTTTTTTTATTCCAAAAAACATTTTTGTGGTGTGATAAATTCTCTTTATTTAATCAGATTTGTTAAAATTGAAACTTTTCCCATTTACTCCCCGAGATGGTCACGAAAATTATATTCAAAGTGATGACTCACATGGGGGAAACTTTAAACTTACTATTGGTTTATATCTGATTGGATTCACATATATATACTATCTAATATACACAAAATACAATGTGTTTAAACATCGACTTTCTATAAGTATTTTAGGGAATTAGGGAATAACTTCAAAACCATTAACCTAAATCATTACTTTTTTAAATCAATTTTAATCCTCCTCCTCCTGACTGAAAGAGCTATTATAGCGTCTAGTTTAGTCTTTAGTATGCTGTAATACACAATCATCGCCTCTTAGTTATAATATAGTCAACTACAGAACCGATACCATACAAGAGTACAGAAGTTTTTAGCCACCTCCGACCTATCTGTCGACGGAAGATTTGCCATAGCTATAAATCCGGTATAATCTAGTTAATATGGGATATGATGTCTATGTCTTAGATTTGTTTGTTCCGACACTTTGTTGCATGTGTATACATGTAATCTAGACATGCCTTATACGGATATAAGATCGCTACTGAATTTTGAATCAATCTCCCGAATCTTGAACTTTTAACAGCTATCTGTTTTTATTTCCAATATTGTTTGCCGCTATTGCAATGAGCTACAGAAGTTGTCTGTTGAAGTATAAAAAATCAGAAAGAGTCATGAAAATCCGAAATAGTACCACAGGCCGACAGGGATACTGAAACAGGAAAGTAAGATTCCCGGGTTTGAAAGGAGGGGCGTCTCCTGGACCATACAGAGGAGGGGCGTCTCCTAGATCGTACAGAGGAGGGACATTTCCTGGATCTGGACCATACAGCGGAGGGACGTCTCCTGGATCATACAGAGAAAGGGGGTGTCTCCTGGATTATACAGAGAAGGGGTGTCTCCTGGACCATACAGAGGAGGGACGTCTCCTGGATCATACAGAGGAGGGACATCTCCTGGATCGTACAGAGGAGGGGTGTCGCCTGGATCATACAGAGGAGGGACGTCTACTGGATCATACAGAGGAGAGGCGTATCCTGGATGATACAGAGAAGGGGCGTCTCCTGGATCATACAGAGGAGAGGCGTATCCTGGATCATACAGAGAAGGGGCGTCTACTGGATCATACAGAGGAGAGGCGTATCCTGGATGATACAGAGGAGGGACATCTCCTGGATCTGGATCATACAGAGAAGGGACGTCTCCTGGATCATACAAAGAAGGGGTGTCGCCTGGATCATACAGAGAAGGGACGTCTCCTGGATCATACAGAGGAGGGACGTCTACTGGATCATACAGAGGAGAGGCGTATCCTGGATGATACAGAGAAGGGGCGTCTCCTGGATGATACAGAGGAGAGGCGTATCCTGGATGATACAGAGAAGGGGCGTCTCCTGGATCACACAGAGAAGGGGCGTCTGGATCATACAGAGGAGGGGCATCTGAACCATACAGAGAAGGGGTGTCTCCTGGATCATACAGAGAAGGGGCGTCTCCTGGATCATACAGAGAAGGGGCGTCTCCTGGATCAAACAGAAGAGGGACGTCTACTGGATCATACAGATGAGGGGCGTCTCCTGGATCAAACAGAAGAGGGACGTCTACTGGATCATACAGAGGAGGGACATCTCCTGGATCGTACAGAGGAGAGGCGTCTGGATCATACAGAGGAGGGGCACCTAACCATACAGAGAAGGGATATCTGAACCATACAGAGAAGGGGCGTCTCCTGGATCATACAGAGGAGGGCCGTCTCCTGGATCATACAGAGGAGGGGCGTCTCCTGGATCGTACAGAGGAGGGACGTCTCCTGGATCATACAGAGGAGGGGCGTCTCCTGGATCATACAGAGAAGGGGCGTCTCCTGGATCATACAAAGGAGGTCGTATCCTGGACCATATGTAGAGGAGGGGCATCTCCTGGATCATACAGAGTAGGGGCGTCTCCTGGACCATACAGAGAAGGGGCGTCTCCTGGATCATATAGAGGAGCGATGTCTCCTCGATCATACAGAGGAGGGGCGTCTCCTGGACCATATAGAGGAGCAATGTCTCCTGGATCATACAAAGGAGGTCGTATACTGGACCATATGTAGAGGAGGGGCATCTCCTGGATCATACAGAGTAGGGGCGTCTCCTGGATAATTAATTAATAATTAATTGATATTTTGGTACATCGAGTACATAGCGCACGTATGCACGTTGGTGAGTAACTTGGCTGTAAAATGATTATTGCATATTGTATTCGAATTTGGTGGTGGCGACCAACAACGAACAGTGGACGGCCTTACATAAGTATCCAATATGATTAAGCTTACTAACCCTGGTATTTATGTCACACGCTTAATGTGCCTTTTCACACAGGTAATATGAAAAATATAACAGATGCAGTCGTTGCGTAGTATATAATATACCATTATTGACTTTTGTTGAGGTGTACACGAGACTATACGAGCCTGGTCAAGAGTTTGTTCATCGAGGCCGCAGGTCTCGTATAGTCTCGTGTTCACAGAACACAAAACAAAATAACTGTTTTGTCATATGGCCAGCTAAAAAAACGAATAAAAATCCCAAAGGCTCCTGTCCAAATCATGTTGGCTAAAGTTTTCAAAGTCGACATGTTGACTGACCTTTGGCACTTAAATATTGCCGGAATAATCTTTGGTGTTCAACAAGTCTTTTTTCTTCAAAACATCTTGAAAATCTTCTTCGTTTATTGTAGCGAAACGTTGTTGGGGTATCTCGTCTTCTATATTGTAAACAAAGAGATGCGAACAATCATTTGTTTCCAGCATTCTGATTGGCTGTTGTCCAAAGTAACGCGTTGCGTGGTTGGCGCCTGGCGGCGAAACAATTATCTCGGTTCTAAAAATAGCACGAACATATCCGCATTACCTGGGGGAATTTCCCAGCTGAGTTATTTTTAGCACGAACAGGTCTACTCATTAATAGGTCCTTTTGAGGAAAACAGGAAACTGGCCAATGAAAATTAAGCAAACACTCCCACTGGCTCCAGCCATATTACAATAAACAATATTAGATAGGTAATGTTATCAAAAAGATCAGGTAAATTATACATAAACATGTTTTAATTTTGAAAATAAATTTCAAAAATTAATTTTTAAGCGATGCTGTCAATAATGTTTTAGTTTTATAGGGGTATGGAAAAAAATGTTTGCAAGCTTTTGTAACGCAGATTCATACACAATCTTTTATCATACCCTAATGAAACTACAAAAAATGACATGAATGCTTAAGCATAATTAAAGAAAACAACAACAAACAAGCTATTTTGAAAATACAAACAAACTATGCACTGACATGTCAAATACCACGCAAAAAAGAAGAAGTTAAAATGGGGAAAATACACTACTGGATTCGAACCCATAACAGTGTCACCAAAACTTTGGTAACGTACTAATTAGCCCACACGACTGATTTGTCTATGTGGACAGTCTTGTACATCATTTAAAACTGTTGCATATATACACATATGTAAAGCACGTATTTCCCTATATGATTATCGACTAGTCTTTAATCAATATGCTAATCAAAGTTCAAACGACAGGTCATGCTGATCGGACTCTACTTATTTCATTGGTATACAATGTATGTTTCATTTCTTGTTTCAATGAGTCTAAGCCAATCAGATTTACGGTTACGTCTGCGATTGCTGCATGTTAAGTTTTGCACTAAGAAATTGTTAATCATACCTGGTACGTTTAATCATATGCCATATTAAGTTGGTGTTATTTATGTATATGTTAAATATCAAATGAATAACTAGTGCTGATATAGGAATTAAGGATTGTGTATCTACACCAGAGTATGATAATGTTAAGTTTTCTGCTCTATCTAAATATATGTATATATCAAATTTCTACATAAAATGCTGCCATGTATTTACCATTGTATAATAGTTTATGAAAGAGGACGTTACTAAGTTGTATAACTTGTGTCCAATTTCATTTGAATTTTTCAATAAAATATGTTTAAACTAAGTACGTTTTCTTAATAATATACATGTATACAACAAACTGATTACATGAAGATCAAGGAATTTCAGTTTGGTTCAAATACAAGTAACTGTTATTATATCATTAACGTAGTGTTTCCACGCGATAACTTTATAAAGAATAGAAGGAAAAAGGGAACTATATTAACACAAAATGACAAAACAGTTTACAGCCACGGATTACGTCATACATGAACAGGGCCTCATTAACACATGTGAAATACTGCCAGGTGAGTCATTTAGGTTTCTGCCCTTTGAATGAGGTGCTCGCTTGTTTTCGCTTACTTAGATTCGTAAGCTAAAAAAATCCAGCCTTCTTGTAAAACTGACTTTAGGAATATAAAACGCTATAAACTCGCTCCCACTGACCAGGATAGATGGTTTATAGAAGACGCTACACTTTAACTAAGAAACCTATTGTTTTATGTTTGCTATTAGCTGTCTACAATAGTGATGCCTTGCATCTGGTACAGAGGCTGGGAGGTACAGGGTTCGTCCTCGGCCACATCTTACTGCTATATGTACAGTCGGATCCGACAATTGATGTTTTAGTATGTTTTTCCATGATTGATGTTGGTGTTTTATTTATGGTTTTATTTATATCAGAACTCTTCATATTGTGTTTATATAATATATATATACACAGTGTATATATCAAATTAAAATTTAATAGGAATATAACATGTTGAAAAAGACTCTCCACAAAGAATGAAATAGAAATTAGATATTATTTATCAACCCTGTAAAGATCAGCTGTATCATTACAACAAGGAACAGGTGTGGACGTTACCTGATAGTGTTTCCGTTTTAGTCGTTGTTTGTAGTTTGAATCATTGAAGTTGTGTCATACCATGAGATAATGGAATTCTATATGTTGTGACATATTTTCACTTGAAGTAACGACATTTAAGGCGCTTTTGTTACAAGTAAGATACAGGTCATGTTGTTAGTAATCACGCAATATAAAATTCCATTTTCATCCTTCCAATGAATGTAACATTAACAAATTTACTAGTAAACCGCTTACGTAATGGATTACCAATCTACTGCTTGTCATAGTAAACTTAATAACCACAAAGAATACCAATATAACAACGAAAGCATGATTCTTACTCAAAATCGATAAAATGGGAGTAAGATATCAACACTCATATGGATTTACATACAGTACAATGATAAGACCCCGTGTTCCGGGAGAGCAAGCGTCTTTACTTCATCGGCTGCAACAGTTATTAAAGAACGAATATATATATTTGATAAATATTTATCAGGAGAGGGTCAGTAATAATTCACAAGAACTTTTCCCTATGATACCGCGCAATGGCTTTGGCTTTTTGTCAATAGAATGAACTATTGACATACACATTATTATATAACAGAAGGAATAGAAAAATTGTTGTGGAATTCGGAATTACTCTCCGTCGACCGACTCCGTCCATAAGACAGCGCCACCCGACTTCCGCCTGTGTGAGTTTCAGGAAACCTTCGGCCAGAGCGGACGTCTTTGCAACGCCGGCGGACAACTGGAGCCTCCAAGGACTATCCTGTCCCCAGCAGGATAAGCCCACGTCACCTTACTACTAAGGTAAATACTGAACCCACAACAATATCAGTTTTTTCATCAATTTAACATTTTGGAGAAAAAACAGTTATTATTCATTCGGAACAAATCTTCATTGGAAGGGAATTGCAACAATACTATAAGATAAGAACAATGGCACATTTCAAGTGCTCTGTGTTTTAATTTTACAACATTTCTTTAAACCCCTAATGCCGCTGTATTCAGCATTTATATCTAAACGTTTGGTAGTTTAAAAACATTAAAAACAACAGCATTGCAATTTAAATGCACTCAATTTGTGTTCTCAAAAAGTTATCTCTCTAAGGGTACCATAGTTCTGCGAGAATTATTTCAGGGTCTCAGAAATAATTCGGCGTTCCAAGAGAAAGCTCATATAAAGTTCACGAAATTTAAGACCAATTATTCTACATTAAACGTATAATGTGTTTGTACATATTTTTCCTGTATTTCACCATTTCCCCTTCGGGAACTTAACTGTCTCTTTAAATAAGAATGATATCTTGATTGATTTCCGTTTGGTACACAGTACGTTCCATTTTATGCACATTACGTCTAATTTCTAATCAAAAGTTGCACAAAATCTTTCAAAATTTTCCAATATCCAAAACACTAAAATCGATTGAAGTATGGTGTTTGTACACCTCCCTATCTGTTTGTTTCCCATTGAATTACGACGAGGGCGGTTATATTGATGTCTGGATTTTCAAACTTAACGACCACAGAGTTACAGAAAAGTCTCGGCGAACAAGAATTGGTGAAGTATTCAGTTCTATATATATCCCCTATATCTGAAATTATAACCATGACCCAGGCGCCTTTTGTACTATCATGAGTTATTGCTGGTCGGTATGTTCGTACATGCGGACTTCTCTGTAAAAGGTTGTATATAAGACAATCGACTCAGTGAAACATTTAACGGCAAAAAATATTCCACGTAATTCAGTCATTCATATGATACTGATTTTTTTCATAAAATTGCACAATCGCACCTGCGTATGCTGTTATGGAAACTAACGACTCTGTTTGCCATACACTATTTGAATTGTAGAAGTTTTATACAGATCGAGCCAGATCGATTTACGAACGTTTGCGCTGTTCTGATTGCACTGTCCTGATCGCGCTGTCCTGATTGCGCCAAAGCAGGTTTGTATGCAGTATAAGCCAAATGATGAATATTGAACTTCACCATATAGCTGTTTCATCCATCCCCAAAGGTTGCTGTTTCTAAGTATACATTGTTTTTTTCTGTGTATAGAGGTACCGGTTCAGAATAGACACTTATATGATATTCTTTTTAAAATGCTCTATGCATTGTATGTAAAAGTACCAAAAATAATTAAACGTGCAAATGCATTTTTCTATTTGTGTATTTACTAAGGTCGCTTTCGCTTTCTTACCGATAGTTTTGACTCTAGTATCACAGAGGGACTGAATTCATATTCAAACGTGTTATCACTTTTTTTTTATGTTGTTGTTTTATACAAACCATATAACATATAATAAAAAGCATCGGGAAAACAAATCGAGGACTGCCACACTCAGAATGATGTGACGTTTACGGTAATAAAATTCATACTAGATATCCTCAACCTCGCCTTACTTACTGTCTGATAACAATGGAACTGCAACTTGTTTGACGTGTTTTATCGGTCTATCATGAAAACATTTTATTTTTGAACTCAAAATATTAGAATATCCAAAACTTAAATAAGGAATCTTAAAGATAAATTGTGATATTGCTCTGCATTTGTTGTGTCTGCAATTTTGTTTCATTTGTAATGACATTACAAAACATCGGTAATACTCTTTATTAGACAGCTGTGCAACGAGAAAGCAATGAACATAAAAAAACCCAACAGAAATTGACATGTAAAATACGTAATCCAAACATAACATTAAAAATCAATTATAGTACCATGATCGTGGAAATGTGATCTAAAACATAATACAGATACACTGATGTTGCAATAGCTCATTGCATTCTCACCTTATATACCGATATTTGAAAACAAATATATAAATATAAAACCAGACGTTCCGGAAGAGTAAACGTCTTCCGCTCCATCAGCGATATTTGTCGTGTTAATCTGCGTCCTTTCCAATATCACGTTATCAAAATCAGTTATCTACTATTCATTAGAAATCATTTTGACGATGATAAAAACTTTTTATGAAGTAAACGGGAGATTATTTGATGTCTATCACATACATCGTGATATTGTGAACGTCAATATAAAATCAGCCGCCATATGAACATGTCATAATTTAGGAAATATCGGTGTCACTATCAAGAAATGGAAAGTTCAGTATAGGAAAATTGTAATTTGTATATATTGTTCCTTTCGGTGAAGTTAGCACTGTGAATGATATCGTCTTTGTTTTCAATTTCAATCACCTTAAGTATACTATTTCAGTTTGATATTCAAGTGAAGAGAAACATCAAGGTAGTTAAGTGGAAAAACCGTAACATATACTCCGAGTGCTCAGTTTTATATAATCATGCAGAAATATATCAGAAAAAGAAATGATTTAAATAATACCAATTAATGTATTAAGCTGAATACAATGCTATGTACGGCCCTTAACATTGTCTAAAATGGTGATGTAAAGTTGTAGGAGGCTGGATATTGCGTTTAATGGCGATAGTATAGTCTACCAAGGAATTTCTATGTTTTAAAACAAATATCATCCAAGTATATTACTGTCAGTAAACACCAAAAAAATGATTTAATCGTTAATCGACTTATTAAGGAATCATGGCAAACTGAAATTAAGTTGCAATAAACATTATGTTTTTCTATTGATACATGTTTCGTGATTAGTTTGTGCAAAATTGCCAAAACATATCCTTTGGTTACTGTATACAGTTAATAACCAAATGTTTACCGGATCCTAAACTATCGTCAGATTTCAAGAGGATGTGAGTCGGCTACGTTTTTAAAACAGTAAAATAGTTTAAAGAATTAAAAGAAAAGCAAACTCATCAGAGTAAGTGTGTTACTCGTATTGAAATAAAAAATAAGGTCAAATTACAAAGTTGAATAGATAGAACAAGTATTTATGATCCAGACCAAGACAGTTGCCAAAAATAGATTTGCCATCCGATAAATTCGCAGGTTGATATGATGTTTAACCGCATACCGTGACCACCTGAAAAGGTTCTAGTTTGTGATACAGGTATGTCTTACTCCTCCTACATAAGGTAGGATGTTAAACCAACATCAGAGAAGGTATCAAAACTGTCTTACCTTCTGTTTGTAAAGGTCACGTTACACGGAGGAAGAGATAAAGCGAAGAGGTAAAGTGTCACCCAATCTGTAAGGAAAACATGTATATCTCAGGTAAAGATAAGCGTAATACGTACACGAGTAGAAAATAGTTGACATTGTCATAAAGAACTCGTTGCAACCAAACCGTTGACCTTAAAAGTAGCATGCGTTCACTTAAAGGTCAAGACAAGAACATTTATATCAATACTAATTCTATACTATTGATCATTTTTATTATAAATATTGTTATTTGAGCCCAGTAGATATGTCAAGTTTTCTCCAATTAAAATGACAGCTACAATTTATACTTCTACATAAACAACGTATGTGTGTCGAAATACTGTTTAGACATTATGGTCGCTTAAAACAGTAAGAGATCAGATACTCGACCAAAGACATTTTTGAAAGAAAATAGTTATCACAATATTTAGCTGAAACATTCAAATATTGACCCAGATTGCCGTGCTGAAGTATTCATAGCTGACGTAAATCCGATAAAACTTCTTTAAGAAAACAATTTGAAGAGTTCCCCAGAGATCGCCGCCCTTTCCGTCAATATTCGTGACACTATATAGCCGATAATCTACTTCACTCTACTCCAAGCTTCCGACCGAGGATACCCAACAAGTGCTGTCTGTGTAGAACGAGATGTTTGTCACCCCCTGGGGGTACTTCACAAGCAATATTTATTTAAAGGTCAACGACTTCCCCCACCAACGACAAAAACGCCATTGTTGCAATGGTGTAAAGTGGTACATCAAATAGCCTGAGGTGTACATTATGATGTAACTAAAACAAATTGTGTTATCACGAGTCTGGAGTTTAGGGTGTAGATGGCTATGTAACTAAAACACATTATCATTTAAGCATTAACTTACCATATTTTTATATAATGAAGATTTAGCACAAAAAAAGGAGTTCAATCTAAATAAACCACGCAACGGTTTATAATGATAATACACTCAGTTTATTTTGTGTTATACAGCCCCATTACATAAAAAACATATTCTATATAATCCTAATGATTTAATATACTACATGCATTTCCTGTGCTAAACCACTTTTAAAATATTACACCGCTGTATCAGCCAATCAGCGACATTACAAACGGCGACGTCATTTGTGACGGTATTGGCTGATAACAGACATTTTTATGCCAATTGAAATGCTTGTTACAAACAAGATTAAATCCATATTAGAATAACTAGAACGTTCTACTATGTAATACGGCCAGACATACATAACAGAGGACACATGTGTAATAACACTGCTGTGACATAATTAATGATTTATGACGTCACAATAAATATATGACGTCACACGATTCCTCTGTATAGAATAACAACAATGACGAAGACAACGACGACGATAGTGAATCGAAACATATCAAAGAAAACAAAAAAAGCTTCTTCTTCATTAGCTGATGTTCCGAAAAAAATGATCATTTAAAGAAGCAATATCTAATAGCAAAATATCTATATCATTGTTTCTTTATCTTAATTCTCTCAACACATGGTTTTCGCACCGTTTGCTCCCACTTTAAATTGAAATTGATGTTAGTACTAAGAACACATTTAAGTCCAATAACAGGGATCACAAAAGCCGCTGGTATGGTTGTAGATATATTTGTCGTGTCAAATTTAACGGGGTAATATTTAAACATATTGATATAGCTGTTTCTTACAAGGTTAATTCTATTTCAATTTATTTTGTTAAAAGAGCATGGAATGGACACTTTGTCATCGTTATGTCATCATTCATAGCCTTTTTTATCAGAAACGGTCGATATCTTACCCTCAATACTAGAGGGAAGCTAAACCTGTGGTCTCATAAAAAACGTCGCATTTCAAGTTCAATCATAACCGCATATTCGTAAACATTCCTGTAATGTCAGAAGTTTAAACTGGATTGAATATCCGAAATCATTCTCTCTCTTGTCAGTTGACTTAGCTATGGTTCCTTATGTTTTTTTAGACTCCCTATTTCAGAGGAGACAATTTTATGTTAAAAAACATCAGACATGTTTGCTGTAATCAGATTAAATCTGTTGTGCATATGTCGTTTTTGTAACGAGTAAGACTAGTTACAGGGATGATATACGCATACCAACTAACCATATTATATATACATCTCATATTTCTGTAACATATGTTGACAGCTGAAAGAACTTATACACACTGGTTTTAGACTGGTATAATGATGAGAAACACGGGGGAAATTTCGCCGACATCTTGTTCTCATTTTGAAATATTCTATTTTTGTGCAATATTGAAACCTACCATGGACTTGCCTCATTTTGAGAACGTGATGTCACCTGGAGTTGACGTAGATGTCTATGGCGGTGTCTTCAATTTGACCTTGATTTGCATGTCGGGTGTCTTTAATTTGACCTTGATTTGCATGGCGGGTGTCTTCAATTTGACCTTGATTTGCATGGCGGGTGTCTTCAATTTGACCTTGATTTGTATGGCAGGTGTCTTCAATTTGACCTTGATTTGCATGTCGGGTGTCTTCAATTTGACCTTGATTTGTATGGCAGGTGTTTTTGTTTTGACCTTTATTTGCATGTCGGGTCTTCGATTTGACCTTGATTTGCATGTCGGGTCTTCGATTTGACCCTGAATTGCATGGCGGGTGTCTTTAATTTGACACTGAATTGCATGGCGGGTGTGTTCGATAAAGCAAAAGATTATATTTATTGTATTGATATTGTTCGCTAGTTTTATCGATTTGAAGTTAGCATAAACAATAAATCTTATATATTCGTAGTTGTTCATTGAATGTTGATTTTAAATGAAAGTTAATCTATGTATCGGTATATCGTGTTTAAAAACAGGGTGTTAGAATATGCATTTTTTGAAGCTGGTATGAAAGAAAAAATGGTATTGCATTATAAATGAAAGCGAAACAGACAGCAGATTCTGTACACACAGCATTGCTTGGTATTGTAGTGTTACAAAGTGGTACAGGTTTTCATCGTATGTACTCTTTAACAGAAATATTCTGGATGACAACTGTCTAGAGGATCAACAAACACAGTTAGTCTGGATATTGTCACATGGTATGTGGGTTAAAAACCATTAAATTGGTTTCAATTGATATAGAGTGTGTTTAAAAGGTTAATATAATCCATCACTCATATATCCGTACTAGTCTCGACAAGCATTGTCCCGATACCAAAATATACCCTTCAAATTATTAAATGAACATAATTCAAATTCAAAAAGGTTTTGAAGTGTTCCGCATTGTCGATTTATGTCAAACAACATCAATAGAACGTCTGCATTTCTAACACAACGCCATATAAAATTAAAACATGTATTCATGCGAGGTTTGTAGGATGTGAAAGACTGTCAAATGACATTGATTTGAGTATTTTGTAGTGCTGGAGGTATTGCTGGATAAGTGACTCTTGTCAGATGTAAAAGTGTCAACAATTCTTGAATGTCTTGTCGTGAATACCGGTGGGTCTCCTGCAGTACTCGGCCATACACGTCACGGCCTTGTTACCGTCTCTGTAAGAACTCTACATGTCACATAGACTGACTGTCACACAGATAAAAGAACATGCTGAATAATACCTCCGAGACACTACAAGGGGTCGCACAGTTTTGGAATAAGACTGTCATTGTGCATCTTTCTGTATAGCTTCTTAAAAAATAAAGATAAAAAGATATACACATATAACGTATTAGAACAGGCTTTGGGTCAGTGACCGTGCATTTATTCTAAGGCTGTATACTATTCTCACTGCCATATTGATGAAGTACAGGTATACAGTTACCAGAAGTGTTAGAATTTACGTGAGAATCAAGGCTTCCAAGGGATCTGACATTTATCTAATTGGAGGTACAATTTCCCTAATCGTATCCATTTAGATAATGATTCTATCCCAAGTTATAGTATAAAATGTTGTTAAAACATGTCGATTATAAAATATATTGCACCACCTCAAAATGATAATGACTGGGTTCAGTGTCTGCTTCGGTATATTTTTTGCACAAAGTGATATGATTAGATAACAAAAATAACTATATGTCGAACCAAACAATGCTAAATAACAAGTTCATGCCTTTTGGTACCTGTACCTTCATATTAACATTAATAAATAGTTATGGCATTATATATTCTACAATTATATAATATAGACATTATTAATAATAACAGTTTTCGTTATACTAATTGATTAGCACATTCTATGACAAGTTATCACACACTGTTTTTATGTCCGGGCAAAAAATGTCGAGAATTACTGCCCTTCTGTGTGACAAAAGGGTTGTTTATCGAGAGTCACCAGCTGGGTTATCATTACATACATATGTGCCACACACGACACATCCACACTAGATATACAGATCTGGACTGTTTAATTGTTTTTTTTTTTACTTTTTACCATCAAACGCAGCCTGTCATTTGAAGGCATGGCCATAATGACATCATCCACTAATACTAATAACATCTGTTCAGGCGTGTTGTATTCCAGTTCTTTATTACAGCGTTATTTGTAGGATTACATTGGTCCACGTGCTTTCCATTAGTAGTTACGAAATTCGTAATGTTTGACACTTTCCTTGTCTGTTTATTCGATGTTCTCCAATACTTGAAATTCTATTTATTTTATCCAATTTCTTACAGTTTTTATTTAGAAAATTATAAACATCATAATGAAAAAAAGAATACTGTATTCGATTCCATAATGAACCAACCGTCCTGCTGTATGTGTAGAACACTACCTAATCCCGAATTCCTCAATATCCTGAATCGGAAAACTTTGCGATGACCTTTGATCAGAGACAATGACGTATGTGACATTTGACCTTTATTATGGATTTCCAGACAAAGCACGTCCAAAGTGCATCCGACGTTTAAAGAAAACGAGTTTCCGATAATTCAGATCTATAAGGTCATTGGTTATGTGTAGTAAGTAAATCCTCCGGATTTGGTTGTCAAGACGATAGAATTCCTTAAAACGTCAGACAGACCCGGAAAAAAACTTCTCCTGGTACGTATATATACTTATAATGGGATTATACAGAAGCCTAAGAGGTCCCCCTTAAAAGGCCCAGAGAGTAGTTTTAGTCTTGTTTTTTAATAGACGATTCTCGTTCCGGATTTCACACATCTGTCTTCAATTGTTAAAGATTAATCGTGCACTGTTCCTTCATGCACACAGTTAACGCGAGGTTCATCGCTGTTAAAAACTTGCACTGAGCAATTTCCTATACATTGTATGTTAAGATTCCATTCTAGAAAGATAACCATGGTAAACATGCTTCTGTAAACATTCATATTTTACCCAACTTCTATGTAAACTTAATTAATGTTTTTAACAATGGGGTAATAAGTGATGCCAACTTATATGTATCGTTCTTGTTGGCCCAGATGGAAGCGTGCAAGGGGTCTTACTGTGGGAGGAAGCTGGAGTCCCCGGGGGAAAAACTCGTGTGTTCGGGCTGGTGACCCCATACCTATCAACATCCAATGGACTGTACCACCCTACCACCCATACAGCTTCTGCAAACAAATTTAAGAATAAATGAATTATTTCTGTAAATGTTGTCATTAATTTTGTTAATAGTTTTCAACACAGTCATGCTATTCATAGTTTCTGTTAAAATTCTTATTGAACCTATTTGTTTTAATGGTAGCATTCCTGCCGTGTTCATAAACACTTCCCTAGTATTCTTTTATTTGTTGACAATTTTTGACATATTAAACAATTGACATATATGACGAAGGCAAAATCATACAGACACATACTCTCACACATCTTCATCATCATCGTCGTCGTCGTAGTCATGCATTAGTATTATACATGTATTGTTATAGCATCTATTGTTTGTCAACATTCATGTGTTAAATGGTTCGTGGGTCAATGCTATTTCTGGTTAGACATGAATTAGATATGGGGAGTAGTATAAATGTAATTTATTGGAATTAACATATTATTTTAAATGCATCCTTCCTCAAACAAGTGGAACCATATTGAATAAACATTTCCTCCTGTTATATCTGATGTCTACATTACATCTATGAATTATGTACAGGATATCTTGGCCATCAGCTGGCCTCAATATCGAACTAATTATGTGACTCATCATCTACACCAGTAGATCAAATTAACAGAACGGCACCGGCCCCTGTGAGGATCGCCAAAGTTCAAATATCGGCTACCACGAAACTCATGAAATATGCAGAAGGCTAATTTTGTTCCTCATGGAGGTTGTCCATCATCTTGGTCAGACGGCTAACCTCTGTGACCTGGAATACGTGTAAAACGTTAATAGAAACTGTACGAAACGTTGGGAAATGTGATTATGTTGTTGAGTAGATACGTTGCTGCAGTTGGTAGAGCGAAAATCGGAAGTTCGAACGGTCTTATGTTCGAACCACACACTCCGAGTCTCTCCGTTATTACAGCCTTCAACAGGATATGGTGCTACAGTATATAAGGCCGTTCAAATAACTACCAATAAAGTGGAAAGAAGCAATATGTTACAGTACGGTCGCCCATGCAGAAGGGCGGGGAGGGATAGACATCGGCTGACATTGTTGAAACATGAAAACACTATCAATATTAAAAGTAACTTTTTAGCTTCAAAATCGTATACTGATATAAACTATTCATGACAAGCTCTCGATTCAGAAGGTCGATAACCGTTACAGTGGAAAACATTGCAGATAGTAAAACATTACTGGAAAGGTAATGTGGTCATGATAAAAGGCCAAAATAGAGTAACGCGATAGGATTGAACCCTTCCATACTATTGGCGTTGATCACTGAAGATACTTCTATGCTTCATCTTTGAATACCACAACAAAGAAACAATGGACATATCCGCATTACTTTGTTACTTCTGCTTAGGGAGGACGGCATACCAGAATATGATAATGGTGAATCAAAAATGTGAAAGAAGTTTTCATATTAAAAAATTCAGGTGTCACAACCTACATTTGGAAGCGTTTAAGGTGTTAGAAGTATGATTAATTGGGGAGAGAGGGAACAAATAAACGGGAATTTAAAACTACACCGCAATCGAAACTCAAAATCGACAACATAGGTGCAAAAGACGACCAAATATAGATTTTTACGATAACCGCAAAAAGAACAAGACCAGATGATCCGGAAGGGTAAGAGTCTTTCATTATTCGATGATATCCACCAAGTCAGTTCAGTCTTAGAAAAATCTAGTAATTGTCAAGTTCTCAAAATGGGATCTAGATTGTAGTCAAGGGAATCACTAGGCATATCATTGAGAGTTTTCATCGCATAAAAAACATCATTTCTAAAGAAAAAAATTCTGAAAGTTTACAGTATACATATTTACCTCGGGAACAAGCTGATAGATATAATAGTGTATATGACAAAATACGTAAAGTTGGGAAAGCAAAAATGTAAGAAATATGAAACTGAAATTTGTTCAGCCCAGGTGGCCGAAGTATTTCAACAACGTATTAAGTCGATTCCATCCGGTGTTAATTTCATAAATCAACCATCATATACATATTGACAAGTTTTACATTGCTCTGGTTCTTCATGTATTACCCTTGGCAGTGTGATTGGTAGCAAATGTGTTTATGGGATAATTCATCTATTTTGCTTCAGGTGCCTGGTCAGGTAGTCTCTGAAGGTCAGGCGGTATTCCTCAGTAAATTGCACTACACTTAACACGTCAGCAGGACGTGACTGAGTTCATTATGGACACATATGAGCCCATCGATTCTCCATCGAACTGTCTGTTCCGTTTTTCCTGATCGGGGTGATCGTAACGTCGCTCTAAGGTAGTTTAAATACCAATATACGAAACTAACCATTTGCCAATAATGTATAATTCAGGAAGTCGGGGATGGGAGACATATGTCCAGGGCAATAAACCAGCCTTAATGGAACAGATATCCCACGTCGAGAACAAGACGTGGGTTTTTAAGAGTCTCTCAGTGCCAAATAAAGAAAATATGTTCGAAGTGATTAGTATACACAAATTAACTAACCGCCTCATGCTACAATGAAAACAAAATCTGCCTCCAAACGATACCGTGGTTGTTTACGTATGACTTATGTTTTATCACATAGAGATGCTATATATGTCTGAAGAAACATCAACAAAGTTTTGTTTTTCATCGCTAACGTAAGCTTCTAAAAATGTATCAATACATTTCGACTCGTTTTCAGTCTTTTAATACAGAGAACAGTTTGTATGGTATTGCGGTGTAGAATGGTGTAATACAGATCATAATTCATAACCTAAATGTATAATAAATGAATAAATATAAATAAATAAAATAAATATAATAGATAAGCAAATAAAATACTGACTTTACCAGCAATGACGAATCATCTGTTGTTATGGATGAAATAAGGATATAAGCTAAACTTATGGGTACCAGGACAATATATATGTTGTAGAAAAGATCCTTCACGACAATTCAAATACAAATCATCACTATTCTCAAACTTGAGAAGCGAGGGTACTAATAGTAACAATATAGGAGGCCTAGATAACGTAGAGGAAACTGATATATTGAACACCAAGATTCACACCCAGACTGTCGGGTACGAACTGCTGTAGAATATATTGGATTCATGGGTGTAATGAAGCAAGATCGCTTACAAACATTCATTCCATCGGTAGGAAAGCAGAAGGCCTTTTGTAAATATCTAAAACAATTAGTTTTGGATCTTGTAGCCTTTATCTTACACATAAAGAGCGTAGAAGAAAGTATGTTTTGTTATCCCACAGCATCGTGGTGCGTAGTTTACAATCAGTGAAAAACACTTGGGGAGAGTCCGCTTTCACCTCATCTTATAAGTCCCCTACTGATGAAACTTGGGGACTCTCCGTCCGTCTTGTACGTATGAACGTAACGCCATAGGTTGTCAGAGCTCTAGCGGCTTCATTCCTTGTGGGATTTTGATTTAACTTCACACAATGATAAAGAGCCATAATATCTTGGACAAGTTTTATAGCTTTTTCGGTCAGGGTCACTGTTACTATTTTTAGCTGAGCCGGTAGGGGACATGTATTCCTTTAGCAATACCCAGTACGCTTACATTAATGTATGTATCAATGGAGTATTTAGAACGTGTGCCCCATACACACGTTTCCTTAACGTGTAGTCCCAAACACTTGAAAGGATGTATCGACCACATCTTGGCATGTCTCTTGAATGGTGAGTTAAAAACATCATCTCGTGTATTCTGGGGTGATTCCAAAGTTACTTTCGTAACACTAACGTAATCCCAGCGAGTGTGAAAAAAAAATCCATCTTAATGTTCATTAGTACAGCTGAAAACAGCTAAATCTTCGAAAGTGTAAAATACAAATCTTAATGTTCAATTGTACATTTTGAAAACAGTTTAATTTTCGCTAGTGTAAAATACAAACGGCTTAATGGTCCCGAGAACAGATAAAAAGAGCTTAATCTCCGCCGGTGTAAAAGTACAAACATCTGAATGTTTACTTATACATCTTAACTTACAGCCACGTGGAATCTGCCATCCAGGGCGATACTCAACCGTTTTCCAAACATGGTCAATGCTGGTCCTCTCGTTACAATAGTAAAATTACCTTCATTTACAGCTTTAATACTCTCTGCCCTTACTAAAACAGTGACAGTTTTCACCTTGTTTGTATTCTTCAATGCTAGGCTAACCTTCTGCTGCACCATGCGGTTCTAAATATAGATTAATCTGTGTATCCAAAACGCTTCCTTCTCTATTTTGTAAACATGTTGTAAAGGGAGGTAACCAAACTTTATTTACTATGCGGTATCTGTAGATTCGTGCCGTGTTAGTTGCGTGCCATGTTTGTTTAGCTTCATTGATATTATCATTATTACAATTATTGATGCTATTATACTATTTATGTATGCAGTCCATTATACCACCGAAGAGAGAGGGCTTATATAGGCTTTTGCCTGTTGCCCAATACTCATTGAATTCAATTCAATAAAATCTTTGTGAAAAAAACTCATACATCTAAAAAGAGCTAATCTTCACTAGTGTAAAATACAAATGTCTTTATGTCCACTTGTACGGCTGATAACAGCGTAGTCCTTTTGAATATTTTATTATGTAGAGTTAAAATAGTATTGTTATTTTCCCCCGCCCCTATTGTTAGTTTGTCCAAACCTGTCGCTTTTATTTTTGTCTGAACACGTCAGCATTGTTTACATGGACGTTTTGCCATGGCAATTTATAGTTGTTTTAACACCATGTAATAAGACTTTTGCAGGTTGTTATCTAATTAATGTAACGCACGCAAGTTCAATTACAATAAAGTCAGATTTATAGCTTAATCTTACTTTTTACTCATGTACATTACGTCGACAAACAGAAGGGCGATGCAGTAAACTATATATACACTTTATTAATCACTTATGTTCGACGGTATTAAGCCGCGAAGAGATTAATTTGGTAACTGCTGAGTTTATTTCTGCTATGGATCCAAGCATGTATGGTCATGTAACTGCACTAGTATCTCCATTAATGTGTTGTGTTCTCTTCGAGTCTCTATCCAGACCGTGGTCATGTCGTACAAAGCTCACGAGCCGTGCGCTCTTTGTGCAGATAATTAATATATAGGGCGCATTTATCTTTAACGACATCAAGAGCACATCACCAGCTAGCTCTTCATCTCCTTCTATCTCTGTCACGAGATCCAGCCTCCCTTGGGAGTTCCTGTGTGATCAGGATCGCGGATGGTCGCGCGACGGTGTTCTACAAATGTAGTGTCATTGTAAGTTATCTATGTGTGGCAGACTCCTTATGACATATCACGGTTTTGCTAATACATAGAAATCGACTATTAATATACAGTGCGCATTTATCTTTAATGACACATCACCGCTGACTCTTCATCTCCTAGTATCCCAATTGGTGAAACGCATTGTTTTCCTAGAACCATTTCACCTCAATTACAACAATGGCAATGTCACTTCTGTAAACACAGAACTTGTACTTCATATAACTTTTATCAAAGGACAAACTTCATTATTAGAGGTCCTGGGCAGTTGGTAACATTCGCGGGGGAATCAATTTCGCTACCTTCGCGCGAAAATAAATACCTGTAGAATATCTATATATAAATGTACAGTCAAACCTGTTATAAAGGACACTTCTATATGAATGACACTTGTCTATAAAGGAAAGATTCATCAGATCCACTCCTTCCAATTCACTTTATAGTTAAACTCTGTATAAAGGACACCTGTCTATAAAGGACAGACTCATCAGACCCACTCCATAGTTAACCTCTGTATAAAGGCCACCTATCTATTAAGGACAGACTCATCAGACCCACTCCATAGTTAACCTCTGTATAAAGGCCACCTGTCTATAAAGGACACTCATCAGACCCACTCCTTTCCATTTACTTTATAGTTAAACTCTGTATAAAGGACACCTGTCTATAAAGGACATTTTTTTATCTGTCCCTTGGGTGTCCTTTATAGACAGGTTTGACGGTACAAGCAAATATATAGAAGTTGAACGTTACTGGTTGAATGTCTATAAGGCGTGATTGCACGACATCTATACCAACTATGTCTTATTTCTACTATAGTAAGATAAAGTTATATTCCTTTTAGTCCTACTATGTGACAACAGAGCTGCCTACAGTTTTGCTATAAAACGAAAGACGAGTTTAATTGAAATGATAAAGCAATTAACGTAGATTGTTACCATGGTGATTACAGCTACGATATAAATAGTTCTTCCTAGTTCTTTCTACTGATCTCATGGCGATCTAATCTGATGAGTGAAATGGCTGTGATTACATTTGTCTCCATTCTGAGTGCGATTCATTGTTCCTTTTCCTTAATGTGGTGTTTCACTTATCTTTTCATGTATTCTTTTTACATAGAATGTTTTATTTTGCATTGGTAGTATGATAAGCGTTTCTTTCTCGACTCAACATAAAGAATATTCCATTTCTAAGAATGTTTCATTTATTTCCACTGATAAATCTGAGGTAAACTTGATGGTATCCTGTTTGACTTTTTGTATCGTTTGAGTATGTTTAATATTTGGCGATTCCATACCGAGTATTAATAGGTTAGATCCGTGAGGTTTCGCTCAATGTTGTCTTTGTTTTTGCCGTCGTCGTCGTCATCATCGGTGATGTTCTGATTATGACCTGTTGTAGTTGAGACAGTTGTCTGTACACAGTATTCAGTGTTAAAGACTGTTCACTGATTAGGTATGAAACAAATGTTTTGTTACCTGAATAATTCACAAGATTTTACATATAGGCTAATTTATTAGGCTGAGGAACGCGTACAATGTCTTCAGTAAACTGTAAATTCCGGTTTGGTGCATTTTCCAACTCCAATGTTGACGTTTCTTTAGCCTCGCAGTACGCTGTAATAATCCATACAGATCCCTTTTATGACATTTCATATGGTAGCCGAATCCCTTTTTTTCAATCAGATACAACAAACCCCGATTGGAGATTTCTTCGAACCTTTCTGACTTCGGATCTAGGTATGGCTAGAGATACTGTTAACAAATCACGATAAGAAAGACGATTCATCGTAATTAGTTGGGTGTTTGATCGCGTGCGGATGTTCCTCGCCAGTTAAAAGTAAAAATATTGACCGGTCAACAGCCGAAACTACTTAATTTACATTTGCATAGAGTCTGACAACGATCATGAATGTTGTTGCAGTATTGGCTGTTGTTGGTATATAGTTATGACTGTTGCTGGAGTATAGGACTGTTGTCGGTACAAAGTTATGACTGTTGCTGGAGTATAGGACTGTTGTTGGTATATAGTTATGACTGTTGCTTGAGTATAGGACTGTTGTCGGTATATAATTATGACTGTTGCTGGAGTATAGGACTGTTGTCGGTACAAAGTTATGACTGTTGCTGGAGTATAGGACTGTTGTCGGTATATAGTTATGACTGTTGCTGGAGTATAGGAATGTTGTCGGTACAAAGTTATGACTGTTGCTGGAGTATAGGACTGTTGTCGGTACATAGTTATGACTGTTTCTTGAGTATAGGACTGTTGTCGGTATATAGTTATGACTGTTGCTGGAGTATAGGACTGTTGTTGGTATATAGTTATGACTGTTGCTGGAGTATAGGACTGTTGTCGGTACATAGTTATGACTGTTGCTTGAGTATAGGACTGTTGTCGGTATATAGTTATGACTGTTGCTGGAGTATAGGACTGTTGTTGGTACATAGTTATGACTGTTGCTGGAGTATAGGACTGTTGTCGGTACATAGTTATGACTGTTGCTGGAGTATAGGACTGTTGTCGGTACATAGTTATGACTGTTGCTGGAGTATAGGACTGTTGTCGGTATATAGTTATGACTGTTGCTGGAGTATAGGACTGTTGTCGGTACATAGTTATGACTGTTGCTGGAGTATAGGACTGTTGTCGGTATGTAGTTATGACTGTTGCTGGAGTATAGGAGTATAGGACTGTTGTCGGTACATAGTTATGACTGTTGCTGGAGTATAGGACTGTTGTCGGTACATAGTTATGACTGTTGCTAGAGTATAGGACTGTTGTCGGTACATAGTTATGACTGTTGCTGGAGTATAGGACTGTTGTCGGTACATAGTTATGACTGTTGCTGGAGTATAGGGCTGTTGTCGGTACAAAGTTATGACTGTTGCTGGGGTATAGGACTGTTGTCGGTATGTAGTTATGACTGTTGCTGGAGTATAGGACTGTTGTCGGTACATAGTTATGACTGTTGTTGAAGTCGAAACTGCTGGTACATATTTATGGCTCTTGTTGAAGGTATGACTTTTTGTTAGAGCTAACGTGGCGATGATATTTTATGATGATAACTGCTTTTGTCACAGTTAGGACAGTGTCAGATTTAAGCATTATCAGCAGTCTTACGATGAAAGATCAGGCCACTGGTCTGCAAAACGTCATAGCAGATAGTATATATATAACGATGTTTACTAGGTTCATACGTAACATATACAGATAATACGATCATTAGGCACGGCACTAAATATAGATGATCCTAAACGAGTGTTCATGCAATAGCACAATGATATAAGGATATGTTTAAAGATTCCTTTAATGAATTTTGATGGGGGTTATTTCTGCAACACATAACATGGGTAGGTGTTTACATATACAATGTATCATTGTGGCGGGCCTTCGACCGCCATCTCAGACTTTTTGGAAATAAATTGTAACTAATGAAGATATTTTCTGAAGGAGCTGTCGTTTAATATAATAAACGGTCATTTTCAATTCAAATTGACTCTCTCTGTTATTATTAGTTTTGCTTGTAGAAATCTTACAAGCTTGCCATGGTGGTTGTCCTGTATAAATCCTAATTAAAACTTGTTTTAATGTTATTTCTGCAGGCAGACTACTTATGTATTTTTCTTATAAATTGAAATAAACATTGTATTAATTATGGTAGGAGGCATGTTCGAGGAATGAGTGAGGCGGTGATTTGTCGCTATATTTAGACCACTATAAATAGTTATTGCGCGGTTGGTCTAACTCAGACGCTGAAGGCAACACACATGGCGGAATAAGATTCGTATGGTCAAGGCCAACTTCTTTAATTGTGCTATTGCATTGATTATCTAAAATGTAGTTTACAATTTTGACTTTGCCCACCAATCAGTAATTTGTGAACACGAGTTTTAATTTCTATTTATTACATGACTCTAGAAACATTATGAAAAATAACTTTCCTTCTATATGTGGCGAGGGTTGACGAAAAACATGTTTGCCTATCGAGGCAATATTGCCTGACGTCATTTATAGATGGCTCCACACTAGCCTTTTTACGGTGTCATCGGACTTATTTCTATCTTCATTGTAACTCTGCTTTACCGTTTGTATTTCACGACAAATGTATTTATTTCTCTTGTTTAATAAATAATGATTAATTCCTTCCCTTTAAATAACAAAAATATGTCACGTGTACATACAATATACATGTATTTGGATAAGACTACAGAGACTGGTGATGTCTTTTACAGTATAAATATATCTGGATCAGGCGGGAGAGACCGGTGATGTCTTTTAAATGGTACTGCCTCTCTTTCTCCTTCTTCCATTCTGTGTCTTAGCTAACATCTTCATAAGTTGACGCTATGACACATGAATATCAAATGTCATTTACCTTACAACTGAGAAGAGGAATTATACATTCAACATTATAACATTTAATTTAGTGATTTCCTCTCACTCAGTTTTATCTTCTCAAGTGTCGACGTTTATGTCGAATTAAGCTACCTGATCGCTGGAGCGACGTTACCATAGTGACATTTATCAACGTAAGTATTCTTTAGGGAACCATATGTTATACAGGTTCGAACCAATTTATCATGGTGAACGTGTCCTTAAATCTCGTTCAGCAAATGATGATATAGGATGGTAAATGTATATTAGAGTTATTGTCAAACACCAATGTTAATAAACTAGACACGCCATTTCTTCTTCTCTAGAGGCTTGTGAATGTTTTAATTACAACAAAGTGAAATTGATCCCCTCACACTTACCTAATATAACTATACTGTAAGCTAACACCACACTGTAAGTACCATCACTCCACCATACAAGTACATTATACACTGTCATCCATAAGTTTCTCCATGTATATATTTTGAAGACAATATTTTGAAATTCAGTAAATATGATTTTGTCAGATAACTGCCTTTTTAAGGCTTTTATAGTCTACGAATTATCAATACGGATATCGATGGATTACAAATGCTCCAAATGCAATATTTTTGCAATCGTTTTCCTTTTTCAATTTTGTTCAGATGAGAGCAATTTTCACAAGAACATTTTTTTTAAAGAAATAATTCATAGACTGTACTGTTATAACGCATCTTTAAAAACAATTTCTTTGCATTTTTGGTATATCTAACAAAATTGGTCACTCCAATAACTTCCCTGAAACTTAATCGAGATGTTGTTTTTTTTCATTAAAAATGCCATTGTGACTGATGAATTAATAATCTTCAAGAAATGTCAAATGAAAAGTTTGTGATGCACTAATAATATTTCAAGAGGTCAAAAGAGTGTGTAGAGCGTTTTATGGATGGCTTTGTACCTAAAATTAAGCATGCAAGATGTTTCTTAAAAACATGTTGGTGACATCTTGTTAGGACAAAGAGATCAAAGAGGGATATGGGACCCACTTTTAAATAATCTTTACAGGTTCTATATAACTGATTTTTCTCTTCATTAATGGTTTGATAAAAGCAGAAATTACATATAAAATATAAGCGATATCTAAAAACCTTTTTGTGAATTAGCAATAGCAATGCAGAACTTCAACTTTCAGCCATTTTGTTTTCTGGTCATATGAAAAATCAAATGGGCACAGCTTCGGACCAAGTGGAACCTACATATCAAGTTTGAGAAAAAGACTTGTAGTGCTTCTCAAGAAATAGCGTTAACAAACTACTTCAACTGTCAAAGTCAAAGATGGCCGTCTGGCGGCCATTTTTCCCGAATCAGACTAAAATTCAAATGGGTACAACTAGGGACCAAGTGAAACTAACATATGAAGTTTAGATAAATCCTTCCGGTACCTCTCAAGAAAAAGCAATGCCAACGATTGTTTAAGGACAGCGATTTGAATAACCCACAATCATAATAGAAAAAATAACTTCTTACAGCTCGAAAGTTTTACATTTATTGGTATAACATAAACTACCAAACCATTTTTTTTGCCTTAACATTCAAATCCATTTATACAGTAAATAAATCAAAGCCCTGTGACATTGCAGTATAATTGAGTAATAGATCCCGATGGGGCCATATATAATTTGAATAGATCATATGTGTGGAATGTCAGCTGCTTCCAGTTCTTTGTGTTAATTGTATTTAAATTTCCATAAAACGAGGACAAAATATCGTAATGCTTTTAATAGCTTACTTTAAATTAGAGCAATATTAGTTTTCAATAAATCTATATTAATATATACTGTCGTTTAAGGAAAGAAAAAAGCCTTTTTCGGTTTTTTTATGGCTCATAAAATAGTGTTTGCGTGCTTGAAATATAATTATACGGCTTGAAGTTCTAACATTGTGATGCGAGGTGAATAAACATCAAATAGACATGTCTAACGATAGCAATTTAACATATTTTTATATCAAATTTCAGTCTAGTAATTAGACGAAGGGTCACAGCTGTTCCAATGTCCTACTGGTATTAGTTTAGGTTTCGAACCTCCCTCTGTGGTATAGGTGGCGCCGCTGCCTTATGTTAGACTCATACAACTAAGGGGTTTCTTGAAATCATTAATAATATCTTACGTTCATCAGGAATTAATATTAAATTAATGTTTTATGTTTCAATTTGACAATTTTAATTGATTAGCATGTGCTTCATTATTAAACATATGTCACAATTACAATTATAATATACATGGATGATCGTTTTGAAATCAACAATATTAAATATTTTCCCTCTGTATCATCATATATATTGGTAATGTACATCTGTCGTATCGCCGCAGTACAACTTTAATAAAACCGTGTATTACAAGGATTACGTAAAATAGTATACATAAAAGAGTGTATTACAAGGTAAGAATTACGTAAACAGTGTACATAAAACATGTATTACAAGGTAAGAATAACGTAAAATAGTATAATATAAATATTAGCGCTAAAATCATTGCGCTAAATTATGATTGTACAATTGTTGAGCATGTGCATGCAAGTTCGTATTTCCATAAATCTGTTGGTAAAATTTGGTAATCAGATAAGATTTCAGTGCGCAAAAATATGTACGTTGAATAAATAGCTATGAAATGCTGGCTACCATATGACTGGTGTAAACAGTAAAATGTCTTATCCTAGTTTTATCAATACATGTTATGTCTAATCCACTCAATGAAATGGAACGGTCAATTAAACCTAACTTATATAGTGTTATTATTTGCACAAATGTTGTTGAAAGCTTTAGTAGAAGCTGAACCGGAAGGAGAACTACCGCATGAATAACTCCGGACGAAATGGGCAAACAAATAACGATTGGCCTAAAACTGATGGTACTGTAGTGTTGCCTAATTGGCGTTAAGATTGGCGCTGAAGATAGCATGCCGCTCATTACATGTGCTCGTTGGTTATCAGCCAGCGATCAGTGTTGGAAGTGTCAACACTTCACCAGTGAATTTACCATCATAAATCCTACTTGTATGTAAGTGACTCAGAACAATTATTTAGATGAAAACCTATAACAAATAGCTTTAATTATACAAAACTTATTGTCCAGATTTAATCAGCGAAATGATTGATTGTCACCATTGACAGAGAGCGAGCGTTACAGGGGCCCCGCTCCTTCCAATTATCGTTAGTAGTATTTGAATGTTGAGATATATCGATAAAACAATAGTTAATAATAGTGACGTACAAAAGGTCCACTCAGCCTGCCATGTTCACCTCCCGCGTGGACAGAGAGTTCAAAAACGTGTTTGTGGACATATCGCACGTGGATGTTTATATTGTAATGTACAGTCATTCATAGTCATTTCACCAATAATGTTGGTGATATCGAGCCACTATTCAGATATCTCTAGAGGATATGTTAATATGCGTGCTTTTCAGAAAAGGTTCAACCAGGTACAATCTGAACGACCCTAAATTGTTTACAAATTGATGCAATTATAATACTTTTCATGTTTGCTTCGATTTCATCTGAGAGTCATGATTCTTGTTGATTCAGCTTGTGGTAATCAAGGTATTGTATTGTGTTACTAAGGCATTATAAAGGTTATATTATTGAGGAAAGCAACAATTTAATATGCTTAATTTCCTTGTCGCATTTAAATCGGTTTAAAACATTTTTTTATTGGTATGTTACACATGTCTAATATAATATGTTTTTTAATATTTAATCTGAAATATGCTGGATAGAATAGAATTTTAACTAGATAATCTCAAATATGCTGGATAGAATAGGATTTTTACTATATAATCTGAAATATGTTGGGTATAATAGGGTTTTTACAAGATCATCTGGAACGAGCTGGGTATAATGTGTTTTTTTACTATATGATCTCAAAAAGCAGGATAGAATACGGTTTTTACTAGACGATCTGAAGCATTTGACTGGCCACCATTTATCAAAAAATTTTCAGCTGAATTTGAATGCTAGATTATCTCCCCATAGTACGAAACATAGAATCAGATTTATATTCTTGAGAGCAAAATTGATAAGGTCATGTTTTTGATAATTTTAATATTCTAGAGACAGGGGTCTGTCAATATGAATATTTAAAGTAAGTTTCGTTGAACATTTCGACGTCATCAGAGTCACGAGACAGGAAAGAGTTTATTTAATTTATATTCACAATTCCTGACTCATTAGATTTATATCAAGAATTAATGTCGTTTAAAAGATTTTAATGAAGTTGATATCTGAGATACCATAACAAAAATCTGCTAACCTATGATATGAACTAATGAATCAAAATCGTATGCAGTGGTAGTAATTTAAATGATTTTAATATGCAAGTTGATTTCGATACAAATTCTAAGAAAATAATGAATTGTTCAATTAAATTTTTGCTTGTTTGTCACCCCTAAATACACGACTTTACATTTGACCTGGGCCATCCCCCCAAAGTCGAACGTAAATATACGGTTGACTAACTATTAGAATCCTAATGATGGTATTGTATTATAATGGTAATGATTGTAGTGTTTTGGAATCATAATGTTTAATTGTATTGGAATTATTAAGATTGCATTGTATTTCAATTATAATAACTGTATTATATTGTTGTATATGGATATTCAGTAATGATTTAAATGAATGTAAATATAATAACACCGATGGATACGAAAATGTTGAAAATCGTCACGTTCATTCATAAAATAGGCAAGCTATCCCTTTTTACTGCATCAGTAATAACAATGTATGTACAGTACTGGACTGACAATGACAATGGTACAGCAGGTGGTTTTTCAATAACTTACAATGAGGTACCGATATTATGGTTAGAAAATATTGGTAATTGCGATAATTCAAATAATAACAATTTGAACTTACATCAAACACAATAGACGACAAATAAGAACAATAGCGATTAACGTATATGATATTCCTCTATGTTATATATAATTTAGATTTATTTCTAATAAAGTTAACTAGACTTTGTTGTAACCATAAAATGCGTTTTTATCCGGGTCAACAAAAGTCATGAACATAAAATGATATAACTTGTTTCACAATGGTCGTAAAATAAATACAGTTTACATCTTGAACCTTGTTTGACGTTTACAAAAATGACCTATGACTGATAAGTTTGTTATTCCTAATACTAAAAAGCGTCTCTGTATCAAACTGACCCTGACTGTTCACAAGGTGATGTTCAGTGATGGGGTCACTATCTACTGCAAGGAGGCTCGCTCTCAAACCGTCGGCTCTATCTGTCCAAAGGATGACAATCCCAGCACACATTCAAAGGCCGGACTGCATTGCGTCTATATAATATATTTTAATGATTTTTGATAAACAGCCAATATTATTCACCTTATGTATTCGACTGTATTACCATTACCAAAAACGTGTCAGGAATATTAAACGTATTTAAATTTTATTGAATTTGTTTTTATACGTCCACAAAATTAATTCCTCCGCGTCAACAAATAATTATCTGCAAATTGATCAGATGATGTGTGCGTAACATGCAATACATAATGCACAATTTCAGGCAAGAGCACAATCGGTTATCTGATTAGGGGCTCAATCGGTTATCTGATTAGGGGCTCCAGATTACGTGGAAATAAATTGATGTCAAGGTACTCTGTCTAGCCGATGGTATATCTATATTTAGTAACACGTGGGCAATCAATAATGTTTGCCTCATGCTTTGAATTTTATACTTTAAATATCGACACTTTGGTTTGAAAGCGAGAAAAGATAAAGTGATGAAGTTAGTGTTTAACGGATTAGTATAATTTATTTGTACAGATTAACGGGGTTCTGATGTGTGAATTAATTCGAATCAGCTGCGGATTCAAAATTTTAATTACATGAACTAAACAATAAAAAGGCAATCGATTTATTAATTTAAGAGATTTAAGTAATATCTGTACTATCTGAAACGAAGTATAGAAAGCAAGAGCAGAAGCTGGAGTTTAAGTAATACCATTGATGGTATTGGTATGTTGATATATAAACTGGTGATGGATTACCACTATTTAATGTGTGATCAATATAATGTCGCCATCACGTGTATTGGCATATGGTCAAATTAAGTCGGTTAATGGATTTCAAACATAGCCGACGGACATCATGAAATATTTATTGACCTCTTCATATTTTATAAGGTTAAATATAATAATTTTCTCATCTGTCAAGTATGTTAATATGACTGTAAATATATTGAGTCAACAGGGAAAAAATAGCGTTTGGTATTTATTGAAAAACACGAAGAAATTATAATCAAAATAAAGAAATGATTAAATCAACACATCATTGTAATGTTAGAACACGTGATTAAAGTTGTCTGCCATCGGTAAAAAGGCAATATAGGAATTTATCAAAACTACGGTGGCTGATTTGTGCCATTTCGTTATTTCGTCTTTTCGACCCGAAAAGACGACAAGTCATACACGAAAAGACGAAATTAATGCACGCTAATTAGCGACCTTAATTCTCGTCTTTTCGGGTTTAAAAATCTCGTCTTTTCGTCTTTTCGCTCCGAAAACACGAAATTTAACAAACCTTTATTATCGTCTTTTCGCCCCGAAAAGACGAAAATTAACAAACCTTAATTCTCGTCTTTTCGTCTTTTCGCCCCGAAAAAACGAAAAGACGAAAATTAAGGTTTGTTAAATTTCGTCTTTTCGGGGCGTAAAGACGAGAATTAAGGTTTGTTAAATTTCGTGTTTTCGGGGCGAAAAGACGAGAATTAAGGTTTGTTAAATTTCGTGTTTTTTGGGCGAAAAGACGAAATAACGAGAATTTAGATATTTCATTTTCGTCTTTTTGGGGCGAAAAGACGAAATAACGAAATGGCACAAATCAGCCACCGTACAAAACAGAAGAATTTTCGTTTAACTTAATTCATGTTCGCTCTCTCATACAAAGAGTTGATTCACGCTAGGAAGGAAAGAGGGCGCGGTTCTGAGTGTGTGAGTAACACAGAGCATGTTGATGAATGTCATTTATTGGTATAATTAAATGTGCACGTATAACGTTTTTTAATGGCCTAACTACAACCTACTTCACGCTCCCTTTTCGTGATGGGTAGTTACATTTGGTTGCCATCAATGCGACCATAAAGCAGTTTATATATACTTATAAAGTTGTTTCCTACACAATCTAAAATATTTTTTATTGCTTCAATCTTCATTCTTCACCCATAAACAAATCGTTATGAAAATGATTTTATTCTTTTAATGAGAGAATCGGGAATTCAAGTTTATCATATTTTATACCAGTTCACAACAGACATGCTCTTTTGTTTGTTTCCTTTCCGTGAATCCGATTAACGCTACCTTTATCATTGGAGTGATAATTATCAAGACAATAGGAGTCCTATAGAACCTAGAGACACAATGGGTGTCTGCTGTATACTAGTAATTACAAAGGTTAATGATTATCCATTCGCATGAGGTTTCGATATAGTAATATCGACGTTAAATCACCAAATGACAATAATATATGAACTGTATAATAAGGTTTTGTACAGTATAAGTAGGATAACTTGATAACGTACATGAAGTTTGTAATACACACCTACATGATTATAAACACCCCGACTGTAACGTACACCTTTATTGTCAGGTAAACAACACCTGTCTCGTACACCTTTATTGTCAGGTAAACAACACCTGTCTAGGACTGTTTACGATGGGTCAGGCTAGTAGTTACGTTTATTGTATCCAACCAGAACTGGAATAATTGATATATTCACATCCTTGACACCTTTTGTACACCTGTCACATTGGGTCACACTTTACAGATCATTCTCACTACATAGACATTTTATAAAGGAAGAGTAATAGTAGGTGACAGTATTTTGAAATGCATACAACTTTAGTGTAATTTTGTTCTCTTAGTTAATGCCATACCAACCCTTAGTATTAATATAAGCTATCGTTGATAAACACCGAAGTACCTACATACTAGAACTTATTTAACGTTTATGCGCATACTTAATGGGGACACAAAACACACTTAATGGGGGCACAGCACACAGTATAAATAACAACTTTGCTACAGTATAATTTAATATTCTGTTTGTTGTTGTTTTGTTGTTGCTCTTTTCCTTTTAGTTTTTGCTTATCGTATTTCCATCGTCTCAGTACAAATGTGAGTGCGCACCTCGTATAAACAAATAATAACGTTATATATAACAGAGAGGATCTTTCATGTTTTTTTTTGTGGTTGCATGGTGTATATTACGAAAATTAGATAAAATGGATTAAGGCTCTACAGGTTTTTAAATACGTTTAATTAATTATATAGATATCTGTGTTATAAATCTCCGATGATGGTACAAGGTTGAGACGAGTAGAAATCGTCCCCCGAGATCCTAATGTTGTCCTGCTGGTATCGGTATGGCGGTATACAACTGTAAGTATTGGTGCCGGCTCGATCAGGGTCCAAGCACTCTACCCTACGTGTATGAAAACAAAGTACACGGCGCGTCCGTATAATGAACAAGACAAGAGGCGTTATTTAAGACAGAACTAAAAGAATGAATATATCTAAATTTTATTTCGACATTTTCCATAATTATAACGGAGATGAAGTTCGTATACGAGCTCAATTTATCCTTAACATACAACACGTTTTAAGTTAGATGTTTTTCTCCTAATAGATATTTGCGTTATATACGCATGGGTGGTAGGGAGGCGCAGAGGTAACGCACTTGTCTTTTACCTAGGTGGCCGGGGTTCGATTCTCCGGTCGGACGTGAAAAGGTTTGGGGTGTCAGCTGCAGGACCACGTGGGTTTCCCTGAATACTCCGGTTTCCTCCCACAGTAAGACCCCTCGCGTGCTTCCATCCGGGTCAACATTGATAAATAAAAGTTGGTATAGCTCGTTTTGAGATTGTTGTAAAATGAAGACACTTTATTTTTATCCACAAGTTTATTTAGGTTGATAAGTCCCATTTAAATAGTACCTACAGATGTCTATAATAGTTTCCTTCATAACAAAATGACTTATATGGAGTATATCACGCATTTTAAATATCAATAGAAATGAACTGGATTAACAGAGGATATAATTAATAAAAACAAACAGACTTAAGACTATCTACTGTATCGTGTGAAGGTGTAGGCTAGTTAGGAACCCGAACAGACCCCCTGTCTTCTGTATGGTGTGAAAACGTAAACGGCTGTATTGACTGGATATCAACATAGTATTGTATTACAGGACAACATTGTGCATTACTGCAAAGCATGTCTTATGTCATAACGTCCGTCCGGGTCACAGTTCATGAACAAAGATGACGAAACAATATGAAACCTTTTCTACGACTGATGACAGACAAATTGGAAATACGTTTTACACATAAAACATTGCCGTATATGATACGCTCACGATAGATACGCATCATCAGTTTAGTGTATAGAAGTAATCATAATAAAAGTAGCGTGTACGGTCTTATTTCAACCGGTTTATATACACAACTATCATATATTGTTATTGGCAGAATGACACATTCTGTTAAACTCTCTTGAGTGATATCCTCAGCCGATAGAGTAGATAGAGGGTCTATTCGGATTCCCTAAACCAACTTACGTTTTCACACAATTTAGTAAATAGAGTTTCTGTTCGGATTCCCTTACCAACTTACGTTTCCTCACAATACAGTAGATAGAGGGTCCATTCGGATTCCCTTACCAACCTACGCTTTCACCCAATAAAGTAGGGTCTACTTCGAACGACAACTATTGTGACTATGATTTAACTATAGTAGAAGCGAACTCACTTTCGTTTTATGTTATACGCATGTGTAGAGAAACAATAAGTTACGATGCGCATGTCCAGTCGACTTCGGCTCAACCACCATTTCCCTGCGGTCTGACGACGCAACTAGTCTTTATTTGCGCATGCGTCACAATTCGGAAGCACGACAGTTATTGTTTGTTGTTTATATAATCAGATTAGACGGAACAGCCTAACTATTGTAGATAGTTGACGCTCGAAGTAGGCCAAGATGTAGGGTCCGTTCGGATGCCCTTACCAACCAACGTGTTTACACCATACAATAGATAGGGCTGTTCGGATTCCCTTACCAACCTACGTTTTCACACCATACTGTAGATATAGTTTGTTCGGATTCCCTTGCCAACCTACGTTTTTACATAATACATTAGATAGAAGGTCTGTTCGGATTCCCTTACCAACCTACGTTTTCACACCATACTGTAGATATAAAGTCTGTTCGGATTCCCTTACCAACCTACGTTTTCACACCATACTGTAGATAGAAGGTCTGTTCGGATTCCCTTACCAACCTACGTTTTCACACCATACTGTAGATAGAAGGACTGTTCGGATTCCCTTACCAACCTACGTTTTCACACCATACTGTAGATAGAAGGTCTGTTCGGATTCCCTTATCAACCTACGTTTTCACACCATACTGTACTTTACACGATAATTTTGTGATGTGTGACATTTTATACTTGCCAAGGGTTGAATGTCTGTCGGACCATTAGAGAAAACAATCGAATTCATTTTAATGGTAGCATAATTTCCAGTTGAGCGGATATTACTCAGTCTCTCGTCTCCTGCGATAAACGCCATATGTTCGCTTGGCTACGCTCGCCAAAAGGTCTAGCTGCTTGATGTGTACTTCGACATTATAATACCTATATATTCACACTATATTTATCAGTCCGTTAAGGGAGACTTATCAACATTGACAGATTTTCTTCTAACATTCCCTTTATCTTTCAAAACTAAAGTAATATTCAGTTATAATTGCTTTACATCATAAAGATAGTTTCTGTTCACTTCGTAATATTTTTTTTCATTGATGAGTTTGACAATACCTATCAATCGCTCTTATCCAATCAGATATCTCGATACATGCCGGGTCGGCCTTATACGCTCGATCAATAGCAGGGCTCTCACACTACCTTGTTGTGTGTACATTAAGGCCCGTAGCTTGTTATGTTTCTCGCATTGTGTGACAAGTAACCGCCCGGTACACGTCGGTCGGACTAGGTACACAAAGTTATAGTTACAGAGAGGTATTCCAATAGCTATTCAGGACGGCCGGCTATGTATTACACTCGTAAGCCAGGGTGAGATGCTGTTCTGTTCTCAACTACACCCACTTTAATGATAGCGAGGGTCTGGCGACGAAGGAGAAAATAATCATACAAGAGGATATACATTCTAAAATTGATGCGGAAGCTGTGAAATCATTTAGGAATTTACGTGAGCTTCTTTTACACCTTTATTCATATACTGAAAAGTACTTCAGGAAGTGCATTCTTCTAATTGTGTATTATTGCTTGAAACTCTAGATACAACATCCAAAGTGCTGATGTATAATGGAGCAATTATATATATTTTAAAGGGAGTTGTTCCCTTGGGATGATCTTGAATTTAAGAAGCGCAGGACAACAACACACACAAAAATAAAATCAATTTCACTTCAGGTTACAATCCTGTAAGTACTCAGGCAAGTTTCTTGTTACTATCAATCACATATTTGGTAAATTCAAATTCGTCCCTCTTGGATTTGCGAAGATTTAATGTTGCTGTACAGGATTTTATTGGATTACAATTCGAATTTCCGTTGTGAGTTATAAAAAAGAGGCCTTATAACCTAGTCTATTAGTGTATGCTGAAAGTGCATCGTTAGCAAAACATACGACTGAGAAGAATTTACAACTTTGTAGCATGTCAAACGGATAATATATACACATTATGAACAGCATGTTGGAACATGAGGGATGCTTACTGGAAAGTTAGATAATTAGTGGTGTAGGTGGAAAGTTTATTTTTTATTATAAAAGGGGATACACAGTTTTGGCCATGACATGAGGAAGGTTTACCCTCGCGGACCTCTGAGCTATTTCAGAAGAAGTAAACTTTGCTCCATACTGCTCTCTCTTAGTTTCATATTGTTCTGCTTTTTATTCGTTATATACGAAAATGGCAATGTCGTTGACATGTCATCATATGAAAGTCCGGAAAACCACGAAAAATACAAAGATAATGATTTAAGTTATAAGAAATTACCCTCAGAAATAAATGCCTTGGATTTCTTCGGTTCTCGTCGACATAACAGAAATTTACAGCATTTATATTCTAAGGATTTATTTGATGAAAAGAGAAATAAGGACTTAACCAAAATGATTTATAAAAAGAGGAAAATTGTCTCCAAATCGCGACAACGTGGATTTTTCAATGTGCCAAAGAAGACAATGAGCGAGAAGGTTAAAGACACGCCCTCCAGTCGGGACGTAACGGATTACTACAACTTCGAGGGCTATCGAACTACAAGTAGTGATGAAAGCATGGAGTCCGAACCATTAGACGGGCCAAGTAAGAAATTACCGAAAGTGATTATCATCGGAGTGAAGAAATGTGGTACGAGAGCCTTACTGGAATTCTTAAGGATACACCCAGAGGTCAAGGCCACTGGTCCTGAACCCCATTTCTTTGACCGTTACTACGACTACGGTTTGGACTGGTACAGGTAAATTTAATTATGGTCTACCTCTAGATGATTAATTATTTACAAAGGCGGACTAGGACTCGAAATAACGTTTTCAGGCTAAGCAGGGCCGATATTCTTTCTTCCAAATAATTAATCTTAAAATCAGTCCAGTTTTCCAGCTTACAGAGTGTTTTTTCTTCCACCCAAATAATTGAATTTAAATCTTCCCAGTTTTCCAGGTTACATGAGGGTATTTTATTCCTTACTCAGAGCTAGTCTTAAAATCAATGGCTGAGTAGTATAATTGAACATGTAATTTGCAACACTCTGATTTCGCAATACGATAACGTATTTAAAGTTAAACTCTGCTCATTTAAATCCATATCAAAGAGACAAAATCTAGTAAAAAACATTCAGTGTCAGTGACTAGCGTACACACTAACTAACTTAATTATCTGATAATACGCAGATCGGTGACATGTGTTTGGAGATCACGATATGATGATATGATATACAAAAGTGTCACACTCCACAGCCCAATACGGAATACTACCGAGGCTGTCACAGTAGGGGCCTATCTATTGTACGTATCTCCAACATAACCAGATCTCATAGATAGGGTCAAAATGTATTAACTCAATTCAAACACGTGATTGAAAGTTGATAAGCATAGTGTCTAATATATATCATTTATTTAAAAACGACAGTATATTTCAATTTATAACTTATCGTTTTTAAACGTTTTATGCATATGATATTCTCTTTGTGCTCCAATGTTTTAGAAAATAATGGTTTGTTAGATGTCTACTTAATAAAATATTTATTTTCTATCCTGCGACACTTCCGCAATATAAAGCATCGGTAACCATTAAAGACTCATATACATGTCCCGTTTCAAGTTTTAATTAAGTTCCTTCTATTTGATTGGTTAGCACCTGGTACATTTAAACCTAAGTTTGTATATTGAGTAGAACTGTCGGTGTGACACCTGTCAAATCGTATCCGAGGCAAAAATTTCCAATGGGACAAATTTCCACGTTACACCGGTCAGAGCAGAAAGCGTGAAACATTTTTGTTTAAATTCCAATAATTAAACTCTATCATTTTACGGATAGATCCTTGCCAAAACAGAATGGAAAGATACATTCATGCACGAGTATTTCACAGGCAATTCTGCAAACTGTGTGTGAGCTTTTCTCCTCAAATCTAGAAAATTTGGACGAATTTCCTACTTATGGGTATATTAAATGAAATACCTGAGATTAAAAGTATTATATTCACATATTTGTCCATACAATGGTGAACATGTGTACTGTGTTGTTACATGCCACACTGTGACCTGTAACTGTGTTGTTACACGCCACACTGTGACCTGTAACTGTGTTGTTACACGCCACACTGTGACCTGTAACAGTGTTGTTACATGCCACACTGTGACCCGTAACTGTGTTGTTACATGCCACACCGTGACCCGTAACGGTGTTGTTACATGCCACACTGTGACCTGTAACTGTGTTGTTACACGCCACACCGTGACCTGTAACTGTGTTGTTACATGCCACACCGTGACCTGTAACTGTGTTGTTACACGCCACACTGTGACCTGTAACGATGTTGTTACATGCCACACTGTGACCTGTAACTGTGTTGTTACATGCCACACCGTGACCTGTAACTGTGTTGTTACATGCCACACTGTGACCTGTAACTGTGTTGTTACATGCCACACCGTGACCTGTAACTGTGTTGTTACACGCCACACTGTGACCTGTAACGATGTTGTTACATGCCACACTGTGACCTGTAACTGTGTTGTTACATGCCACACCGTGACCTGTAACTGTGTTGTTACATGCCACACTGTGACCTGTAACAGTGATGTTACACGCCACACCGTGACCTGTAACTGTGTTGTTACATGCCACACTGTGACCTGTAACTGTGTTGTTACATGCCACACTGTGACCTGTAACTGTGTTGTTACATGCCACACTGTGACCTGTAACTGTGGTGTTACATCCACACTGTGACCTGTAACTGTGTTGTTACATGCCATACTGTGACCTGTAACAGTGTTGTTACATGCCATACTGTGACCTGTAACTGTGTTGTTACATGCCACACTGTGACCTGTAACAGTGTTGTTACATGCCACACTGTGACCTGTAACTGTGTTGTTACATGCCACACTGTGACCTGTAACTGTGTTGTTACATGCCACACTGTGACCTGTAACTGTGTTGTTACACGCCACACTGTGACCTGTAACTGTGTTGTTACATGCCACACTGTGACCTGTAACTGTGTTGTTACACGCCACACTGTGACCTGTAACAGTGTTAGATGTGCCGTTATCACTACGGAGCATTGTGTAGCACTCTACCTATCACAGATATAATGTTACAAAACACGGTACAGATTTACTAATGTCAAACAGTTGTCCCCTGTCAATATAGTTTTGTAAGCATATGAGACCATAATCTTCCTGTAGTGAAATGATTGTTATGCAAACTAATTACCTTATACCCTTCTCGATTTCATAATGTTTGGTCGCTGGCATTACTGACCTTGAGTCCTAAAAGGACGAAAATGCTGTATGGTGCAGATTTAACTCTTTAATCTTATTTTAATGTAATTTTCGCTTGTTTCTTACGCAATGCATGATACATTGAAATATGATATACAATATCAGATATCGGTTAATGAAAACCTCGAGTAACATAACCTAACCATGCTTAGGTGTTAAGGTAGGATCGATATCAAGATTTACACAAGTACATTAGTCATTTGACAACATCACTATCTACTGTATTACTCAAATATACACAGAGTTGTGTGACCGAAAGAGCGACAATAACAATTCTTCGCTATTTGTTGAAGCATTCAGTATTCAAACACATTGATAATATACTACGTGTAATGACTAAGTTTCCGTGTTGTCTAATATCGGGTTCCACGTTACATATCTGGCGTTTAGATGGCTGTAATTATTGTTTTATTTAATTGCCAATGCATACTTTAATTTTCCATATTTGGTACTAAGTAACTAACGTTCAGTTCTTCCGCATCGTTTCCCATACACTCCATGTAACATGTTCTGCTTCGTTCCTTCTGTTTGTCACTACCTATTCAGAATTAATAAGTCAATGTTTAAGCATTTTTATTCATAGACTTTTCCTCCGTCATACCAACTGAGGAAGCGTGGTATGGGTATTGGAGGCCGCCTTATCGAATGCTATGTATCTAACCAATTATTGTCTGGACGTCTTTAATACTTGTAATGCATTTTTCTATTGTTTCCTCTCCGTATTCATGGTATGTGGTAATGACGTGTATGCTATCCATACATTCCGTGGTCCGGTATATATATGTTCGCCTCCTCGTAATGCACATCTTTATCAGTTTCTGTCAGATGAGACGTTTCGCACCTATATAGACTCGTATACAACATCAAAGCTGTGTTCCTCCAGCACATGAAGACGCTTGATAGAAATACGTAAGCATCATAGTCCATAGACGTGCACTAGCGTTACATAAATGCTTGCTGCACGCGATCTTCTCTGGAGAGTTTGCCGTCATGTAACACTGGTACATCTGAGGGCAAACATGATATACGCATTAAAGTATTTGTTTTTTATGCTTTGCATCTAAAACGTCTGCTATGACCTTCAGACGTTACGGGCAATAATCATGGAATCAAGTGTTACATATCACACCAAGATCACGTATCCGTCTTACATGTACAATCTTTATAAACATTAATAAAAAATAAAACGTTCTATCTTTGAAATAAGGCAATTCAAATATAATTTATACAAACATGTTATACACTATATAAGTACTTAGTTCAGCCCAGAGGTCATTAAATATTTATATATATATACCTAACAATTAATTATATTTACCGATCAAAATGAATTTCATTTTTTCATATCCATATAAACAAAGCATTTATTGAAATCAAAGTATTTATATGTTATATTAGATAATATATACATGTAAGTATATTTTTTTCTCATTTTGGCTTAGAGAAATAATGTCAGACTATTGATATGATCTTAATAACAATGACGACACTGAGTGAATACTTACCTTTATATATAACATAATATTGGACAAGTTGGTGATAATAGTTTGGAAATGTTTGATATGTGGTAAGGAAGTTATATCCCCAATTAATTAATCCGCAAAAATATCATGTCATTAACGTCCGTTTGATGCTAGACTTTAGATACTACATTTTTGCACCTTCTTGTAGTTACGAGACAGTTTTTTTTTAGTTTTGTTGTTTTAACAAGTTGTGGAGAAAAGGCTAGGATATCACAAACCCGTAAATGTATATATTGATTTGTAACCGACTGGATATATCTACTATCATGGTTTGATACTGACATTCCATACGCACGATTCATAATCTTTAAAATCAAAAATTAAAAAAAAACTAGCAAAATATATCATTTTAGCTCAGCATCATTCCTTACTCATAATTTTGTCGTCTTATATGAAGTTGCGTGATTCTCTATCCCTTTAAAATCCGAATCAATTGATAGTTTCCGACTGTTTTATTTTGTTTAATGGTTTAACAACAGTCGCCTACAGTGTATGATGCCATTGCCATGTTTAAATATCTGTGTGTCAAGTACCAGACACAGCCACTAAAAACAAAACACGAAATCGAATAAAACAGACAAAGGTAATGTTAGAGATCCTGAGATGGGAAGTGTTTATACCAACAATCAATTCTCTAAGAATGATATATCAAAATTCATTTTATTTCAGTTTGAGTTAACCGTGAATCTATTTGATTAGGATTTATCAAACATAGAAACACAAATGACAAAGGAAGACAAATTTTGACTCCAGTCCTGACCGTAACTTTAACACACCAACTACGAAATCAAATGGCATAGCCAGAAATGTTTATAGCTGCTACCACTAAACCAGTCTAAATCTTTAAAAAGAGATGGTTTGGTGGCCTAATGATAAACAATAACAAAAGTCTAAATCTTTAAAAGGAGATGGTTTTGTATCCTAGTGATTAACAATAATACCAGTCGACATCTTTAAAAGGAGATGGTTTGATGCCCTAATGATAACAAATCTGACACCCTGACATGATCACATTGACGGCCTATTAGAATATAAAGACATGTTAATTTTAATATCGAAATAGACATATATATAAAGAAAGCCACTTGGATAGACCTCAAACGGTGAAGCATAGCCCTTTCGTTACAGTAATATAAAAAGATGGTTATTGTCAATTGCATTATTCCAAAACCACAATATTCTTTTGTAAAGGCAAAGCTATTGTGTTCATATATGCAGACACTAATATTTGGTAATTGTTTTCTCCAGGGGGTACATATCTTTGTTTTCAACTGAAGTCATAAGTCAGTTAAGTTTTACAAAACTAATATACAGCGTCAACATACCCCTATTAGTACCTATCTCATTTAAACCGAGACAATGGCTGTATGCCTGTATACACGCTAACTATGACGGATTCATTGGCGTGCACAGTAGCTATTTCACAACAGGTGTGACTGAAGCCTAATTTCGTCCAATGTATTCCCAGACCTTAATACAGCTCACTTTGAGGGGGTATATATTTTCCCATTGTCGTAACAACGCGTAGAGGAATGTTTATTATGTTTTTGTTTGAACTGCAGGGTAGTGTTTCGCATGAAATAAACTTTACGTAAGAATGATAGGATGTTAAACAAAACACGTTATTTTTATATGACGGAAATAGTTGTTTATGGGTATTTGTACCAGCTGTGTATACACTGTATGTAACGGGTATAAAGATATAACAGAAGCAAGGTTTTTAGAAACGCTTACCCATCCGGAACGCTATGGAATTCCAGCTGTTTTCTATTGTCTACAGTTTTTATTATGAAGTTCTCCAAGTCGGAGTGATGTTCGTTTTGTTGTCCCCTCGGTTGCTCTGTTGCCAGGTTTGTTTATGAGTTCACGATTTCCTTGTTGATTTTGTTTTATTATTCTATTTCCGTTGTGCTGTCCTGTTTTGTTTATATCTCCTTAGTGGTTGGTTTTCATTTTGTTTTGATGTTTCCTCAGTTTCATTTGTTTTCGTTCGTTTTGATGTCTCATCAGTTCTTGTTGTGTTGTCTTTTGTTTAGTTTTGATGTCTCATCAGTTCTCATTGTGTTGTCTTCTGTTTTGATTTCTCATCAGTTCTCGTTGTGTTTTGGTCTGTTTTGTTTTCATGTCTCATAAATTCTCATTGTGTTGTCATCTTGTTCGTTTTTATGTCTCATCAGTTCTCGCTGTGTTGTCGTCTGTTTAGTTTTGATGTCTCATCAGTTCTCGTTGTGTTGTCGTCTGTTTTATCTTAATGTCTCATCAGTTCTCATTATGATGTCGTCTTGTTTGTTTTCATGTCTCATCAGTTCTCGTTGTGTTTTGGTCTGTTTAGTTTTGATGTTTCATCAGTTCTCGTTGTGTTGTTGTCTTGTTTAGTTTTGATGTCTCATCAGTTCTCGTTGTGTTTCGGTCTGCTTAGTTTTGATGTCTCAACAATTCTCGTTGTGTTGCCTTCTGTTTAGTTTTGCTGTCTCATCAGTTCTCATTATGTTGTATTCTGTTCTTGATGTCTCATCAGTTTCTGCTGTGTTGTCTTCTGTTTAGTTTTGATGTCTCATCAGTTCTTGTTGTGTTGTCTTCTGTTTAGTTTTGATGTCTCATCAGTTCTCATTGTGATGTCGTCTGTTTCGTTTTGATGTCTCAACAGTTCTCGTTGTGTTGCCTTCTGTTTAGTTTTGATGTCTCAACAGTTCTCGTTGTGTTGTCTTCTGTTTAGTTTTGATGTCTCAACAGTTCTCGTTGTGCTGTCTTCTTTTTGTTATGATATGTCCCCTGAAAGTTCCCGTCAACGTCTCCTCGGTTCCCGTTGTTGTCCTATTGGTTTGATATCTCCTCTGACAGTACCCGTCAACGTCTCCTCGGTTCCCACCCTCGGTTCCCACTATGTTGTCTTATTGGTTTGATATCTCCTCTGACAGTACCCGCCAATGTCTCCTCGGTTCCCACTGTATTGTCTTATTGGTTTGATATCTCCTCTGACAGTACCCGTCAATGTCTCCTCGGTTCCCGTTGTTGTCTTCCCTTTTCTTTTGCCGTCTCCTATGTTACTGTGGCAATGTTTCTTTTTTGTGTTGATATCTCCCGAATTTCTATTGCTATCTTTCATTTTGCTTTCATCTCAGTTCATTCCCTGTGTATAATATATTTATCTCTCTATATATATATAATTGAACTGTCCAGGAAATCATGCCGTAGATCCATCTAGCCATGGAGGCCAGTGTATTCGTTAAAGCTACAACATTTTTCAAAAAGGGAAGAAAAAAGTGGTTCCGGTAATTTCGTAACTTGAAACTCGACAATTAGTTCCTTGTGTCACGAACACATTTTTTTTATTAAACGACCTTATTAAGGATAGTTAGGATTCCCTTTTCAACTTTATTCTAAGTTAAGAGAAGTGCATGAAAGAAAGCGGATATCATGACATGCATATTTAAAATGAATTACACCAGATAATTTATCATAATGTGCAATGTCATTTCCATTTAACTGTAGTTTTTTTTTTTTAAATTTTGTGTTTCTTTCATCAGGAGTGTAATGAATACTTGTTTACTATACACACACTTACTTAGAAACCCATACATTCTTTGATAAGATATACTATTTCACACACTTTCCCCCAAAACAGTATTCATACCTTATAAACACTGGTCATATAAGTACGTCTTATAAAAGCAAAGTCACAATTTTTTTCATGACAATTAATATCCTCTCACAATTTGACTTATAGAAGACAAATGCCAAATGAAAAAGACCTGGCAATGATATTTTATCCCTAGCTGTAGGTTCATAAATAGGTCCAAAGCCAGTACAATGTCATTGAAGCGATTCAACGATTACTATCTCAAAACCTCTAGAACCAACAAATATTCTTCATAATGATGTCGAAATCAACTTAAAGCAACATTGGTATAACAGAGTTGTAACGATAGGATATTGTTTTAAAAAGTCCTGGTATAAATATTGGTTCATATATGAAAAGTAATTGTTTTGAAAGTCTAACGTTTGAGTGTAAAGACGGAAGCCATGAATTCGTTGTATATACAGATATATATATGTGTAACTCTCAATTGTCATCTATGTGTTCTTTAACAATCTGTTACACAATTAGATATCGGTACAGTTGATTAAAAAGCAAGCAAACAGAACAGAAGTTTAAATTTATTGATTTGAGGTGACGTAGTACATATAGACTTCATAAACTGGGAGCGTAATCAGAAGTGTAATCCCTCCGTGTCGCGGCTCATTGTATAGGACAATAATTTGATGGAAGTGGGATACGTGACACACGAAATTTTACAGAATCAACAAACATTTTGATTAAACTGATCGCTGACGTCATTGATCACAATCTTTTTTCTTTTTATTACTTCATCCTTCACAGGCTTTAATACCGTAAACAGCACAAAAACCTTCCCACACTGTAATACCGTAAACAACACTTAAAACATCCTACACTTTAATACCGTAAATAACACAAAAACCTTCCCACGTCGTTATACTGTAAACTACACAAAAACCTTCCCACGCTGTAATACCGTAAACTACACAAACACCTTCCCACGCCGTGATACCGTAAACTGCACAAAAAACTTCCCACGCTGTAATACCGTAAACTACACAAAAACTTCCCACGCTGTGATACCGTAAACTACACAAAAATCTTCCCACGCTGTAATACCGTTAACTACACAAAAATCGTCCCACGCTGTAATACCGTAAACTACACAAACATCGTCCCACGCCGTGATACCGTAAACTGCACAAAAATCTTCCCACGCTGTAATACCGTAAACTACACAAAAACTTCCCACGCCGTGATACCGTAAACTACACAAAAACCTTCCCACGCCGTGATACCGTAAACTACACAAACACCTTCCCACGCCGTGATAACGTAAATAACACAAAACCTCTCGGTGTATCATAAGCTATATTGTAACAATATCTCATCCTGTGATACATTTACATATAATAAACAAGCTACATGTAAAATACCCCCATTAGGTATGACAGTTACCGTTAACAATATATAAACAATCTAACGCTGTGATTATACCGTAAACTATACAAAAAATATTCCCGCGATAAGACAGTGGCTGTAAGTCATATATATATATCAATCTTTCCAAGTATTGACACATACTGTAAACAATATAAAGGTCTTCCCTATTCTATTAAAGATACTGTAAACTATTCAATGACAGTTAACTTGTTTTGCCGATGCATGTACTTTCATTTTCTTTCACTTGAAGAAATGGCGTGACTTATCGTGGTATTTGAGCTTTACTGCCACAACGTCAATTATTTTACTAGAGGAAATACGGTAAGAGTCAACATATATGAATATCATTAATTTGTTGAGTTTTCTCATGGTTTGAAATAAATTGACTACTTGAGTCAACATATATTTTACACATCCTCTTTGGTGTTATTTGGAGATTTGTTTAAAGACCGCTGTCAACAAACAGTATTATTAGTTAAGGAGCCAAAGTCAACAGTATAATTAGATCTATTTATGCTAACAAGGGATCTTCTGACGCGGCAGGACTAGATGAAAGAAATTCCTGACAGTATCAGCTATCTCTTTCGGAGAGGAAAGTATGTTTAAAATAAACCGATATCCTTTACGGCTCACTATAATGGGAAATCCTATATGTAAAATTAAAACAGTACGTTGGTATTTAATGGGGAGTTATACATTAGCCAAAATATCATATCTTCTTACTGACTGCATTAATTGTGTTATGTACGTTCCGTAAGATAATATTGGTTTGTATTAATATTTCTCAAAGTTATAAATCATATTTAATCACGCGTTTTATGTCCACTTTATATTAACTATCTTTGACTGCAGCATTAATTCATAACCTTAATGGACGAATAATGGGATCCATGAAAACAGGTTTTAGTTTGCCAAAACCACTGATGACTTGTATATGTATATAAGAATTTTACAAACACTATCAGCGACAACAGAACATGACAATGACACTTGTAGTATGCTTCTGGACTCAACGAAATTATACATAATCAGTTACATTATATCTACGAACAATATTGTAGATTACTGTTTGTATTAATGAACTTTCAGTGGATAATTAGTCCGCCGAAGGCTTTCTATTATTAATTAGAAAAGTATATATATATAATGTTTCTCTTGTTGCCATATGAGAATTGTACCCGATATAGCTAAATTGTTATTCGACCGTTTAGACAAAATTTGTTAAAGCAAATAGGTATTTTATAACATGCTGTGACATTCTTACGTATAACTGTAACGCGGTGATTTTGTGCATTAAAATATTAGCGGATAACACTTCGAGCGCTGTGATAAATTAGCCCACACAAAGTGCTTGTTGTAGAAAACAAACATGTAAAGAAAGTGTAATTAACGTAATCATAATTAAGAGGAATGCTTTCAGCACAAAAATCAGTAAATTGAGTAAAATCTGAAATACTGTATTCACAGTATGTTACCGGTGAAACCTGAAAATGTGACCTCAGGTGAAATCGTACCTCTGGTCACAATTCCCATAGAGGTAACATTTCCATGTTACACCGTTTGGATTCTGAAGTTATGATTTCCGTTATACATATGCGTAACTGGTCATACATCAGACCTTGGTCAATATTACCATGATTATTTCTTTGATTTTACTATATAAGCAATTAAGGTGCGTAGCTTGCTGTTCATCGTTGATTGCATCACAGAACCAGCTGCCGAACACAATCGACGACCAATCGACTATCTATCTAATGACAACGGTAATGATGTGTATGATATCAAATTTCGTCTAATCGTTTCCTTCCCTGGTTACGAGCTGGTCAAATATGACGTAATGTAATTAGACCAAGGTTCGTCAATCACTCGAGCATCCCGCTGTGTTTGTAATAACGCCGGTGCGTTCACATGACAGAGAATACTTATTAGAATCCGGAACACGTAGGCCCTAACTCTCTTGGCCTCATCTAACATGCTGATGATCAACTTGTATAAAATAATATCGGTACTTCCCTCTCGGTGTATGTGTCCTTTTATGAAATTTCCGCAAGTTCAACGCAGCTTGTAAACTTAATCATTTTCCGAATATCTAATTTATAAAAAGCTCAACATCTAAGGCGATATGTACTTCGCGCGTGTACCAAATACAATAAAGATCTCCATATATCTGGTGGTTGCTGGGGCTGTCGCTATCCCCTTTAAACTTAATGCACCAGTATTTGATGCAGGGAACGGAGTATTGAGCAATAAGAAAGTTGTATATTTTAACATGATTCATGCTCAACAATGAACAAATCATATGCTTCAGATTAATAATGTCTTGCAAACAACTGCGAATTCAGAACTTAGATAAATCCCAATTAATCTCCGAATCATACCGAAGCCATACGGTGGTTGCATCAATATCACAAAAGTATTATTTTACAAATCAAAGGACATCAATATAATAGGTTGAGTTTAAAATCCCAATCCACTTCGACCAGAGATGGTACTCTTATGTTTCTGATGTGGCCATGCTATCAAGCGCGCACATTCACATCACAAAGATACGACTCATCCAAGGAGAAAATTATGTAGGGAAGCCATCATAACCAAAGCTCTCGGGTTTTTAACCGGATTTACCGTTTCTTTCTTAAACCTTATACATGGTGGTCAATATATGGCATAAGGCGTACTTCAAAATAGTTCGATTAAATCATGTATTTGATTACTTAACATGGAAACATCAAACTGAAATTAAGTTCAATCTTTAAATTAGTTTTCTTTCTCCCGTAACAGGACCAAATCGTAACTATACAGAAACTAGTCTGGAATCCAGGCGAAGAAAGTACATTTACTAGAATCTGTAAGAATGGTGAAATAAATCACTTTTGAAAACAGAACAAATAAAGAAAACTTTTAACAAGTCGAGTCCACAACCAACGAACAGAGAACGAAAGTGGATCGACGTGGACATTGTGAGTAAGTCATTAGACACAATGTAACAATGTTATAACAGTTCCACAACAGGTTGTTATGGTAATTCTCTCACATGTTTATCATATAACGTCTGTTTTATCATAGTAAGTTAATGACACAGACCTAATTTACCGCGCATTTTGACGAGAAATTCTTAACAAATGCCAATGTATGAGGTTTGGTCTTGTAGAATTATGCGCAAGAGACATCGTCCATTGTACTTGGTTGCCACGTAGTTCTCTGAGAGTCGTATAGTAGACCCATCAAAACCCGGGACACTTTCTTACGTCTCCCACTTTTCTTTGATCAATTCGGCATAATGTCTCTAAACCAAAGACTACAGATTGTAATGTCCGGGGTTATGATAGAATAAACGCCCGACAGATAATTACACAAAACTATATAAACACTGGCTGAATGTCAAGTGGCGCTGTTAGTCATCGACGAATTGAGGAACTTTCTACTAACGCAAGCAGTTTGCATCATGAGGCGGCAGGAAGGCAATGCCGGTAATATCATGTGATATTATTAACAAAACAAAACGATTTATATAAAACGCTTGCGCTGTTGTATGAGAGGTTACATACCCTCGTACCACGTGCTTCCACTAGTTCCATTCGAACACAGGAAATGACGTCATGGACTAGTCATCTTTGTTAAATTAGCCTGATTATACCTGGTCAAGCATATCGTTATGTAATAACGAGTGAATACAATATCAAATGGTGGGGTGGATAGCATTTGTTTACATGAAATCACTGTTAAACTAGGAAACACATAGAGTCTTTTGACGCTGTGGTGTATATTGTCCTGGTGTTTAACGATAGTTGACTTTTTGTTACACTGAAAACAAACCATTGGACTTATTACACTGAAAACAAACCATTGGACTTATTACACTGAAAACAAACCATTGACCAAAATAAAAAGATATATCTTTGTAATTATTAAAAATAATCGTATTGCCTTGAGGGTTTCAGAAAAGGGATAGTTTACCTACTTTTCCATTTAAGAGTCCTTAATAACAAGACTCCTTTATGTTTATGAAATGTCGATTAATATTATTTCATTCAACCTTTTTTTATTCTGTTGAAATGAAACCTTATTTAAGGGTTGCTTCCCAGTGTGTAGTTAAACACGAACGTTACCTTCACCTCCTTCGGATCGGTGTCACTATAGGGTTGGTATGTATCCCCTTTACTCACCCAAGAACAGGTGTCAGTGTATTGTGCTAAACAACACAGGAAACTATCAAAAGAGAATACCAACGTGCACATCAAATCACAATTATATCTCAAACTGCATAAAATATCGGAAAGAATATGAACAATGAAAAATAGTCGATAATAAGACCAGGTGTTTCGAAAGAGTATTTGTCTACTGTTTTATCGACACACTTGCCAAGTCAAATGTAATATGCTAGGAAGTCTGTATATATAAAGCTCCAGATCAGAATTATCGCCTGTTCAGAGATTTTGGCTGCAGAATGAATTTGACTGTAGTGCACACCATGCTTATCGGACAGTCCGTTGAATTTGACTTCAAGCAACACCCCTAAAGTCTAAGCTGATTATTATCTGTCCACACGAACGCGTTTCAACAAAAAGACATGGAAGCACGAATTCGAATATTAGCTTTTTAATTAAGTTCAAACGTGGCTAATAAGAACCGGTTGTTTCTTTATAAAACGAAGTTTTGGCGTTAAATGTTTTTAACTTGGCATAAGACTACACTGATGGGGAATTGAACATGTTTACAAGAAATCATGCGAGAAATTAATTCCATAGCCCTCAGCTGTTCGCACTGGCGTTGTTACCAGGTATTGGGTTATTTGGCATCACATCTCGGTGTACGTGAAAGCCTTGTCAACTCTGCGTCTTTAAAGATACAAATGTAGCACGTCTGACAGGATAGTTAACCGACACGAGAAAACAGTCTTCGTTTACAGTAATATTACCTATCTACAGCATTGATAGGGCGATTATATAGCACGCTCCATTTCTAATTATCAAATAATTGTATAAAAGACACAAGATATTAGGACCTTTAAAACCAATCGAGAATAAGATACAGTAAAGTAATGAAGAATAAAACACAGCTGTGTTGTCCTTCTGGGACTTGTCAGTGACGATAAGGACCTGAACTCATCTGAGGTCATCATACGTACAGATTTGAAGCTTATTATACGATTGGTATTTGGTTTTGTGTTTTTAATAAAATCAGTTTGAAACTAACCATGCTTTGGAATAATAACTCATGCATTTCTCGTGCATGTTAGCGGCAGCGACAACTGACGTTTGCGGACGTACACACAATTAAACTCGTGATAAACACACTGAATATAAGAAGGTCTTCATTAACATTATTGGAATAACTTGCACCTATTGACCAACTCGTCTTGAATCAAATACCAATCGCTCATTGTCTTGTGAGAATGTTTAGAATTAAATAAACACATGTTTTGAACATATTGAAGGCCAAAACGGTCATATAGCGTCGGCGTGGAACACTGTATGAGAGATATCGTCAATTAAAGCTCGGCAAACTGATCCCATATGACCTGTGTACAATTAGAGAGGGAGTCTTTCGCCACAGGCGCTTAACTGGTGTTTTACGAGGATCATTGGCTAATTATTTGGTGAAACATCTGTTAGTACGCATAAAAGGCACGGCCGTAATACAGTTGGTAAAAAATAAAGCTTCCTATCAAGACTGGATTTGTATCTAGCTATCTTGAAACTCATTTGATATATTTAATATACATTTGTATTTGAACCAGGTAGAAAGTGTGTTGTTTCGACATAAGTAGCTTGACATGACTTCCCATTGCAGAATATTTTGTATTTAAAGACTTGTGTCAGAACTTGGAAACATCTGAACCATTTCATCTGAATCAGTTCAGATATACATTATCATTATTTAGTTGACGTCAAAAGACGGAAACGTCAATACATAGCCCGAAGTCAACTTTTCCTAATAGTTTGCTTTTGTGTCTTTCCTTTCCTCAGAGTTAGTTTTGGTGTTTTTCCTTTCCTTAAAGTTTGGTATTTCGTCTTTCCATGTCTTAAAGTTTGTTTTCATATCTTTACTCTACTGTTGTTTCGTTGTGGTGTCTTTCTGTTCCTGTTGTTTCGTTGTGGTGTCTTTCTGTTCCTGTTGTTTCGTTGTGGTGTCTTTATTTTCCTGTTGTTTCGTTGTGGTGTCTTTATTTTCCTGTTGTTTCGTTGTGGTGTCTTTCTTTTCCTGTTGTTTCGTTGTGGTGTCTTTCTTTTACTGTTGTTTCGTTGTGGTGTCTTTCTTTTCCTGTTGTTTCGTTGTGGTATCTTTCTTTTCCTGTTGTTTCGTTGTGGTGTCTTTATTTTCCTGTTGTTTAGTTGTGGTGTCTTTATTTTCCTGTTGTTTCGTTGTGGTGTCTTTATTTTCCTGTTGTTTCGTTGTGGTGTCTTTCCTTTCTTGTTATTTTATTATGGCGTCTTTCCTTTCCTGTTGTTTCGTTATGGTATCTTTCTTGTTGTTTTGTTATGTTATGTCTCGTTTGTTAGTTTTTTTTTACTGTCAAGGACTTTTAGTTTTGCTTTTATTCCCAGTGTGTTTGAATATGGTGTTTTGCGATGTCTCCATGATATTTGATAATCCAAAAACTCAGCCTGTCGAATCCCACTGCTGATCAGAAGACTGCAAATAACGGCTTCTAGTCCACGTCTTCATGTGGACACGGAAGAAAATTGATCCGCAGCTCCCATTGCAACCCGTTAGGAACTTTTTTTTCCATTTCTTTTCTTTTCTGGCTATCTCGTTGGTGACTGTTCTGATAAAAAGCCTAGCTGTTGTGAGGATGTTACACAACATGTAAATTATGGCGTTAAGTTGAAGTGTTGACGTCCTTGTATACGTATGTCAAAATCAAATGACCGTTTATATATTCATGTTTATTCTAAATAACGGTTGATGATTTATATTATAAAATTGAGTAATTATAATTTACGCCCTACACATACTAGAAATAGGTTTATTTGAAGCAATTTGATAGTTATACACGAATTTCAATTAATCTTAGACTTCAATTCAAACAGTTTAGAAAATATGTGTACAGTAATATTGAAATTAACGATATCGAAAGCAACTGCATTATTGGATTCGAATTTACTGATAAGTTATTTTTTGTAAAGTACAGTCGAACTATTTGTTCATTGTGAATGCCCTGGTGGATACAACATGTTTTATTCTGATGTAATAATGCCTGCGGTTGTTGGTTTGTACACTAGCCCATCCACCCTCTTCAAACTGTCACATACATCGCGTGTAACGTTACGGTAACAATTACATCTACTGAAGTAGATTTGTTGTAAATTTCCCTCGCAAACAATACAATAAAGAGATGGGGCTATTACATATAGACTGATTACAGTGTTTGATGGATCTGGTATATGGCAAAGAGGAAGAGATAAATTTTGACATTTTACAGAGGTATATTTAACTATAAAAACATATTTTGGTATTACTTACCTAGACAAAGTATATATTTACTATATATAAGTATATTTTAAATGACCTCTTAATAATACATTATGTATTTAAAGACATGTGAACCGCTTGATTCCAGTATGATAGAAGTACATTTAGAATAAAACATCATAAAAAAATAAATCGAATACAACTTCAAATAATATGGTAATAAGGTGTTACGTAGCTTAATTATTACGATAATGAAAATTTACGTCTATTATTGTTTTTTCAATTGAGCCTTGTAGCAACCATGGTTCTTTCCTGAAAGCATGACATCACCTGATTTCAACCTACATTAGCATGACACGTGTCGTCAATGAAGCAAAAGGTGTGTACCCTGCCGGAATTACCCCCCCCCCCCCCCCCCCCCCCCCCCCCCCCCCCCCCCGTCCTGTCCTCCTTAAAGTCGAAAGTCACCATATAAATCTGTTTTCGTCATATGGTACTTTTTAACGCTTTCAAGATCTTCGAAAACTCCAACTGCGTTATAGTAAATTCAGATTAATAGAGGATCGATTTATTCAAATCCATCAGATTCAGTGGATATGGTCAGATACGTGTACAAACCACGGCAGGTATGATTAGCTTCCTGATCCCGTGTTAGCCCAGATAGCGGCTAGAGAACTAATTAAAGCAGAAGAAGGATTACTTTGAGGACACCAGGATTGACCTAGCCAGTACGTTATATCTTGTCAACAATCGATAAGTCGCTAATACTTCATCATGAACGGTTTACTTCATTGATTCTCGATCTTAATGTTGTAGATCTCATCACCGGTCATTATACACATCCCGTACCTAGTGTAGGTCTATTAACAGTGGACGAAAACAGAGTATCGCTTCTGATACGTTTGTCCTCTGTACCTTGCTTCCAAAGCCACTGTGTCGTTGGTGATGCGTCGGCTCTCTGTACTTGCTTCCAAAGCCAGCGGATCATCGCTAAGTCGTGGAATCCCTCTTTGTCTAACCTTCTTAAGAGGATTACCTTGTCTTGTCTTCAACTCCCACAAGAGGATTATCGTGCCTTATTCGTGAATCCTTGTCTTCTCTTACTTCTTAAACTCCCCAAAACAAAAATGTCGTTTCTGGTTTATATGTTTTCTTCTCTTTAAATACTTAAAGTCTCAGAACGGAAGAATCGCTTCTGATTCGTGTGCTTTTGCCTTCTCTGACCAAACAGAAGTATCGTGTAAGTAATCGAGGAAACGTTTTCAGTCGACAGTTGTGCTTTTTATCTTTCCACTATAGAAGAATATCGTTTCTTATTAATTTGGTCTTGCCTTCCCTTACCTCATAAATTTACTAAAGAACAGTATCGTTTCTGATTCGTGTCATCCTGCTTTCTCTGACCTTTCTATGAATTACACTAGATTCTGAATCGTAAACTCTTTTCCTTCAAACACTACGTGAAGCAGGATTATGTCGGATATGATGCGAGGTCTCGCTTCTTCCATGCAACCATTAAACAAAGGTTGTGTTCAGTCCTCTAATCTCTAAGCTACTGGAGGTTATTAAACCTCAAATTAAAACCGTCAATATTCAGTTATTACAGAAGTACATCCTCTGTTGTGTTGCATCTTGGGTGTTTTTTTCCAGTTTCACATTGTCATTATTTTTTTTTTGTTTCTGACAGATTTAGGTTGAAGTGTGCTATAAAAATAAAACACACCAAGCTTCGATGTGTCGTTTTGGTTACCATCCTGCATTGGCATTTCGTTCACTGGAGTGTTATGCCACATGCAGTGACATTTAGCCCTGAATTATTATAAATTAAATGCGAATAGTTGCTTTCCTTGACAGGTATAATGATATTTGTCAATTAGTGTCAACAAATACATTTACGTTTTTATTTGATACTTCTTGTCACGTGTCAATTTCGTAATCACCTTGGTGTAATCGTTTCATGTTGTGGGCTTTTGATTTTTATTAATTGTTCAGAAATAAATTTAAGTTTTGGGTTGAGAGTTTGCAAACATGATTAATTAAGCGATCTGGCATTCACATTTTCTTCCAACTTTCAATGTTTTCATTGAATTTCGATTTTGCATGTAGACCGTTGATATTATCATCCAGAGATGAAATTCTCCGACTTTTTCTGCTTTGTCAAATATTGACGACATTTGGATAGACAATGTAACTGAACAATCGGAACGCTTGAGAAAACAATATTGCCAGTATTGACATATGCAAATTCTGTTCTCAGGAATGTTTTTGAAGTTTTCAAACAAACGTGATACGCATAATATCTTAGTTTGTATTGTGAAAATGTTCCCTTCGCCGGAAAACATGCATGGTGGACGCCATTTGCATAAATGTCCTCGAGCACCTTTTTCTTGGTCCATTTTCGACGAAACTGAATCATACCGCTATAGTGGTTATTTAGGGGATAAAAAGAACTTGTCGTATGCTCCGTATAAAAAAGTGAGAAATCTTCATTCAAGGTTGCGGAATATCGAAGATGATGGAAAAATTGAATTATTTTCCCTTCCATCCTGGCTTCCGGTAAAAGGAAGCAAATATTTGGAGCCGCCATCGCAGACATATGAAAAGGAATTAATTGAATTTTCTGCTGACATATGTTGTGGGTCGTACCACTCATATCTGGCGTGAAATGAAGCAAGGCCTCGTCTGTCTGGTTGGTACCGGAAGCCCCAAGGAAAACACACGCCTCGACCATATTTGGTAGTGTCAGAAAACCTGTAACCATGACCTTGGCTGTTTATTCGCGCGTGTTAACGGCATGTTATTTTATTCGTTTTTTCTCAGAGGATTGTTGTTTAATCTCATTTAATAGCAGTATGTTTATCCATTTTATTGAAAAATCCAAAGCGTTACTTGACCCCGATTTAAAATATGTCAAGGTGGGATACCATTAATTAAACTGGTGTCAAAAGACAACTGCTTTATTACTTCTTTTAATTGATGCCATTAAACCATTCTGCATTGATTTTACGATTCGTGCAACAAATGAATGGTTTAAGACGCAAAGAAAACCTGTTTCATGCTGTCGTATACAAAATGACATTTGCCAATCGTATTCATCATCACCAAATCCAGAAAGAAAAGATTGGATAAGTAAATACCGGTCCATAAACATCTCCGAAAATCATGTTTACCAAATCCTGTTGAATGATTCACAATGTGTCTACGTCATTGATTTGGTATTGATCTACATATATAAATCATTTTTTCACATTTCCTTCCCTGTGTGCAAACCCTTTCACCCATTATCGCTAGTTTCTACTGCCGACTCCATTACCGTTCCAATATATTCTTACACAGTGTTGTTAAAAGATCTGTATATAAACATCAGGTACGCTTAACCTAGCATTAAGTAATATTCGTTCTCGAGTATATGATTCTGTCCTTTTTAACCGCCAAGCCGTACAATTTATGTGTATCTAATGAACTTACCCTGCCCCTTAATAAGCCCGCGCGTGGATAGGCGACCTAACCAATCGCCCGATAGCACACTCAACTACAAGGCCACGGCACGCATTGCAAGCTTGAAACATAAAATTCCTTATTTTATACTTATTTGTATTGGTGTCACCTAATGAAATATGGAACTTCCCTATAAGGATCATTGCCATTCGGAAAATAATATTAACATATATAATGAACAATAATTATTTTAGATGCTTTTCCCATTAAATGATGAATTTTTGCCATACGAAGTTGAACGTGCTGTGAGTTTAGTTTAACGTAGTATTGACACTTTTTATAGTATTAAATGGAATATGCATGTGGTGTTGTATTCAGCAAGTTAGCATGACGACATTCATTCAAAGGTGTGCAGATTTTCAATACGTACCTGTTGTGGCAGGTGGTGTATATTGATACTATCAGCCACATGTAACATGTCTATAGCATGTATCAATGGAACAACTTTCCATTTCTAGGCTCGGTGACAATTACCTAACACTTTCGATATCGATTAACAGAATACAAGTGGCGCCCTATACCCATAATTCATACAAATATAGTTCAAAAGATCGCGTTGAGTGTAATGTTATATCTATCAATTCACCATCTCATTATACGTATTATTAAAATTTTGATGTATTATTCATCTAAGGAAAAGAGTAAAAACTCGTTGAGATGACTCAGTAATAAGCTGAGATTCAAACCTCTGTTGATTAATTCAGTAAGTCGTTAAGAAGACAGTGTCTATTTACTCAGTATGTAGAGGATCTATTGAGTCAGTAAGGCGATATAGTTTGTTGATATATATTGAGATGACAGTGTGTAGAGGGTCTATTTAGTCAGCAAGTAAACAGAGTTTGTTATTGGGAAGACGATGTATGTTTAGTGAGGGAGAAGAGATTCGATTGACCAATAAGGAGATAGCTTTGTTGAGTCACTGAGAAGACAGCGTCTGTTTAGTCAGTAAGAAGAGAATATATTGAGTCAGTAAGGAGATAGATTTTGTTGAGTTATTGAGAAGACAGATGTTTCTATTGAGTCAGTAAGGAGATATATTTTATTGAGTTATTAAGAAAACAGAGATGTTTAGTCATTAACAGGAGAATCTATTGAGTTAGTAAGGAGATAGAGTTTGTTGAGTTATTGAGAAGACAGAGATGTTTAGTCATTAACAGGAGAATCTATTGAGTCAGTAAGGAGATAGAGTTTGTTGAGTTGTTGAGAAGACAGAGATGTTTAGTTAGTAAGAGGACAGAATATATCTAATCAGTAAGGATGCCTGTCGGAATCAATATTTTCCACCAGCCTGATTTAGACACTGTATGACAACTAATATCTAAATTCGGCATACCGAGTTTATCAAACCTAAGTCATATATCTAATAACTATAAACATTTATATGTACATCTTTGTACATGCATAAATTATAAAAGTGATCGTACAAATATTGTATATGAAAGGTTATTTGAAATCATGTGCTATAAGATATCGAGATTCTAATGACTTTCATTGCTCAAAGTATCAAAATGCTCATGCAATGTTTGCAAACTGTTGTTATTGGATCACGTCCATTATTTATTACCAGAAAGAATAAAAATAGCCCTAAGGTTTCTCATAAAACCGGTAATTATCCTTTAAAACCCTGACGTTTCATCTCAGGGTTTAATCCTACACAGAGTGCAGCGAACGAGATGCTCCAATCACGGTTACTTGTTTATTAGCATCACACACGTAATCTTTGAAACTATGTTATGCAACACATGGTAATGGGCAATGTTTGGAAGCGAGGATCGTGAATCGTTTAAATCAGGTCTTTGATATCGAGGGAAATAGCGAGAAATTCCATGACTCTTATTCTCAGTTAGGTGCTTCTAATAAATAAAGCCTGATCCGGAAATTTGCCCGTGTTTGTTCCTACGATAAGCATGGTGACATTTCCTTGCAAATTCAAATGTCTATTGTGTACCATTTATGAACCCGTGGTTACCAAACATTGCGTTGTTGTTGTGTTGGCATTTCTAGTAATGACCGGATTCTCTGCCGACCCTCGGTCTTTGAAAGTGTTGTTTATGACCTAAAAAAAACACTGAAATAAAAAAGGGTTAGAAGCATTGCGAAATGTATTGATTGTGATACTGTTTCAGAATCACCATTAAAGCATGGTTCGATAGTTTGTTCAAGTTGTTTTAGTGCAATTGTTTTTCTTTCGTTCTCTACAGTCTAATGTTTTATTCTGAAAATATGCTAAAGTTCATTGAACTTTCAAAAGCAAATGTAAACCAAAATATGGATTCGTTAAGCACTTTTAATCATGGAAATTCTACAACCGTAACTATCGTTTGTATTTTATTATAGATACTTGATACCGTTCTTTTATAATTATCAACAAAACCACATTTCATTAATTTTAATAATTTAACTTTTATCATAGCATTTAAATTAAATTCTTCTGAGTCATTAAACTACATGACGTAATTAAGCTTTCACCAATGGTAATTTCATTTTGGTGTTCGTTGAAATCAAACATTAATATTATAATATTCTATAAAACTGCAGACAACTCGAGAGCGTGAAAGAAAGAAAACTAATGACAAGCAATGTTTGTTTTATATAAAGGAACGGAAATTTTCAATTTATTTTCCATTAGAATAAAGCAAAAACACATAAAATGTACAGAATTAGGAGTATTCGAAAATGTTCAGGATGTATCGTGGTGCTGCAGAATGCTCGTCATTGCTTGCAATCTGTAACTTAATCGTTTTCCAGAAAATCATCATCTGTTTTCGAGTAATCTTATAAGATATTCTTAAAGGAAATTCTTGGAAGCGTGATGTCACCATTTGATGTTGCGTTGAAGCTTTATGAGATGCCGGGTCACACTAGTACACTTTTATTGCAGTGAAACAAAGACACCGGTGTGTGAATCATAAAACAACTCTGTCGTTTACCTCATTAAACCAAACCTCAGATCCACCAACGTAAATAATTTGTCTGCTGTAGATCTTTCTCTGTTAACTAACGAAGCTTAGTCCTCCAACACCAGTAATTCAACATGTAATTAGGAAAGACATTCTAAAAACTCTTGGAAAATCTTAAGATGATTGGATAAACCCGTTTGAGGAAGTTGTACTTGCCGACGATGACAATGTTCCTGACAATGCGGATAACGCAGCTGTCTGTATCTCGTGCATCATCAGCAACACCCTATTAGCGGGGAAAGTGTCCGTCTCAATGAAACATCACAGGTCGCGGAGTCTCGTGACCAAATTAGGGTTGTAATCACTGGTGGGATGAAGAATGTAGACTCATCCTTTCCGAGAATATCCTCGACTTTTATGGCGTCCTTAATTAAGCACTTTTGGGGATGTAATGTTTGCTAGTACATGTAGCATTATCACATTAACAGACCATGATTTTAACAGTGTAGGAATGAATGGCCACAGGCAGTCTTGTCTTTCCGAAACACGCCCTATAAAATTTGTTCCGCTGATAGATCACGGCTAGTTAAGGATGTAGGCGGCAAATACGTTTTTCAATCAAAGTGATACGTTACTGGCTCTAAAAGTTCTAAAACTGCATGCTATCTTAACCAATTCCCGAAAGGAAACCCTACATATTACAAATTAAAACTTTGAAAATGAAAAATTAGATCCATATTAATGTTAATACTAACAAAATAAATCAATTTGAATATCAGTATTGATAAAAAGACTATAGCACTACTAAAAACACAATGAGAATAAGACAATGTCTTCCAGAACCTTCTAACCATGTAAATCTAGGTCAAATCCAGGCATGTTCTAAAATTAAAGATAGGAGTGTCGTTCACCATATAATACGTCTAACTTCATAATTATCGAACAATATCAATACGACTCTTCACTAAAACTTGTCTTAATCATCCTCCATACTTTAGTGTCATTTTTTTCATCATTCGACATCTAAGCCGAAAAAGTGATATGGGAATATCTTTTGTTAGGAAAGCATGGATGTTACCATCTAGATATAAAAAATTAACAATTGTGAAATTGGAATCATCCTGTTAGTTGTAAAATGTCTTTGTGGGATAGCGTTTAATCTTCAAAGTAAAGATCGAGTAAAGCGGTGATATGGAAAGGTATTTTATTTAGTGTACCTAAAGGTACTTTATTTAGTAAACCTAAAGGTATTTTATTTAGTATACCTAAAGGTATTTTATTTAGTATACCCAAAGGTACATACAGGCATTTTATTTAGTATATCTAAAGGTATTTTATTTAGTATATCTAAAGGTATTTTATTTAGTATACCTAAAGGTACTTTATTTAGTATACCTAAAGGTATTTTATTTAGTATACCTAAAGATATTTTATTTAGTGTACCTACCTAAAGGTAACATTGAACGAATTGGCAAAGTCTTCATTTCCTGTTCTGATTAGTCCTTTGATGAAGTTAGCCTCATATGCTATCAAGAGAGGGACATAGTTGATGAATTCACCATAAAGTGACGAAATATATAACATATTTTCATTGATTAATTTAATGTCTGGAAAACTTATTCTTCTGGCACTGCCCCGGTTGTCACATTGAGGACGTTGCATGACTTGAATCAAATCCAGATTTACATGGAGGATGACATGATGAAACTTAATCTTATTCGCTTTGCACTAAACAACGGTCTCTTAGCAGGTATATCCATTGTTTAAATTTTACCATCATTTTCACGATATCCATTTGTTATAAAGGTTTCGCTTACCTGATTTTAAGATAAAGGTGTGATAAACCTATATATATATATATATATCAACTTGTTATTGTTTTAGGATATCCATACTAGCAGTAGGATCATTATTCCATATCAGAAATGCTGATAATGGCAATGTTTTGGGAAATTCTGAAAGTTTACAGCCCACAAATGATATAATGTTTCGTAATAAACATTGGAATCTATAGCATTATTCTTGTATATCCGTATATCCTTATGTCAGAAATACCATTATTACACAAAATTGTCTAGGTTAGTTTTGATACAAAAGGCGGAGGTGTCATATTATGACGAAGACTTATAAGGAGTTAGATGGAAGAAAGTAAACATCACGCTGCCGGATCAGTTCGATGATAAAATCTCGCGATATATCGGAAACAATATTTGAAAAAAAAACATGAAAATTTGGATTGTATACGATGTGGCAAATCAACCGAGAGGCTCATCAGTGGATTTAAACATACCGAGTCCTGTAATATTCAACAGGACAACGGTAGTATACTTATAAATCAACAATTGTATTGTTCTGTTTGGTTTGTCGACTCATATTCTAAGATTTAACAAACCGTTAATTATGAACAAGACCGTACTTCTGTTAACTTCAAGATTTCGATTTTTGCGATTTAAACATATTTAGCAAACTTAATAGAGCGTTTGTAATCAATCGGTTTAATCAGGGACATTCAGGTAATCCTTATTTTATGTAGAATAACCAGAATTAAGGTACTGCACGTTGTCAATCTGAACAATAGTGTATCTATACAATGCATCACTTTTATAAAGTACATGTTAAGATTTGCCCTATCATAAAATGACTGTTCCAGCGTTACTCTGTCTTGGGCGAGTTCTCCTGCCCTATACCAGTGGTTGTTGCCTGTTAGATCCGTCGACCCTCAGTAATAAATCACGTGATTCATCACATGACGGTGTACTGTAGATCACTCCGTCAATTTGTCTACCGACACTACTACTACCATGGAAACTATAACGCTAAAGCTGGCAACCCGATACATGGTATTAAAGACTACTTCTTTTGATGTGTTAATGACTTTATCAATTCATGCTCATAAGATAATTGAGTACACCGTTTTTGTTTTATTTTTTTTATTACGAGGCACGTGCGCTCCATGAAACTGTATTCGCTGATGAAGCATATCAAATATGGCATTCTGATTTCGTACCTTGATTGTGTGTTAAGGTTTTTTATGAATGAATGCTTTACTGTGAAGGAGAATTAGAGAAAAAAATCGATGGTTAATGTACAAACTGGGGAGAATAGGGTAGCGATCAATGTCAACGATTACTGCACCGACCCAATCACTCAAGCTGTCAGCAGATTAAGACAAATCTACACCAGAATAAAGTCCTAATTTGATTTTGAATAAATGCTCATGTCTCCGAGTCGATGATAAATCAAATTCAACCTGACGTGATTTAAATCTCCACCACCGAGCAAAACATTGGGTTGTTTCCTGACAGTATGCCGTTAGATGATAAAGTCACGTCGACCTACGGTGATTATAGGACATAGACTTGCCAAAGCCCCTAAACGACATTCGCAATTATCGAAAATTTGATCTGGATGCATTTGTCGGTAAGCCGTCCCATTGTCTTCTATGACATGCTCACTCTATAAATGGTGTATTCGTATATTGTAATAGTTCGGCATGTGGTAATGGTTTTGAGCTGAAGGCTTCCGTTTTGTATTCAAATATAGTGCAAAAAGTGAAAATAACCTTTCATGCATGATGTTTGTTATAACGAAAACCTGTAGCAAAATTATTCAAGTCGATGCAAATGTATCATATTTAGCGTCATAACGTGAAATAACCCCCAAGGAAACATAAGTATTTGTACTTAGTGGTGGAAACGAAATGTGAGGTACCAGTGGGGAACAAATCTATATAACCTGCTTATGACATTGTCACGAGATGCCATAAATTCCACGCGAGATTATCGCTTATTTCCGTTTCAGACACTATAAACAAATGTTACAAATAAGAATAGAATTTTATATTTGGTAATAAAACACAAAACTACTTAAAAGTAGACAGTTTATCAAATATTTACCAGTCAGGCTGAAAACGCATAAAACTTAAAACCTATTACAACATTTATATTGATTTATTTTTCAAAATTACGGCCATAAAAGAGATTCCCCGGCGGCTTTGATAATACCCTGATGCCGATTATTTAATGGAATTGTATGCTTCATATTGACGTGTAATATTAAAATGTTATCCCCACTCTCAGCAGATCAAAAGAGACTTCAGATACGACTTGATAAATGTCACACACAAAAAAAAAACACCCAAAAAACCAGCTGATATTTCTGGAGTGTCAATCACTGGTTCTAACTCTAATAGAACTGCGCATGCTATCGTGACATTTGTTTTTTTACAATACGAATTCAAAAGTGCAACTTTTAAGTGTAAACATATTTGTCAACTTCTCTTCTCGTATTCTCCTTAGCAGCTAATGTTTCATGTCCGTGATAAATTACGAATAAAAAGGGCAATGGTCATCGCTACTGTTATGCTGTCAGGGTTTGCACCCGGCTTTTCTGCTATAGAACGTAAGCTAGTTTTATTACGAACCTTATAACCCAATCGGTCCCTTAGACAACTAATATAGTTAGTATCTACTTATCATATGGCATTTTAATTCAATGATTCTAGTGTCTCGGATAGGGCTGTTCTAGTGATCTCAGCCAAATAATTCTGGAAACCAGTCAGCGCTCTATAGATCCGCCTATTATACCATGTATAATCTTATAGTTGGACAAGTCCAAAATCGGACAGTGTGAATTGGTCCTAGTGGGTTAGTAACGCTATTATTTAATCCTGCAATTGTGTCATCGCCGTAGATCCGACTGTTGTGTTATAATCCACCATTTCTAAATTCAGTCAGGGTGTTTAGTTCGGCTGTTCTACAATTTAACTAATGTATTGATTCAGGTTAATTTCGGTTGTGTTCTTGGTCTTGTTTTTTCCTAACATCTATCTTACAACATTTCCCTGTTCATCAATGTATCCTGTGTTTTCAAACTAGTCTAAAACCATAGACGTGACAGCGATAAGATATCCTTGGTAATGTATTGAGCAAGTTGTGAGTAATCGTTAACCTTTCAACATAGATGCTACCTCGGCAGACCACCCGGGTGTCATTCGATCATTCAAATAATCAGTGCTGGATATATATGGTCAGAATTGTATGTATTTGCTTACTATCGCCCACTTGCAAAAATAAAATGAATTTGCATATTCTAGCACTGCTACAAGTCTTGACTCTGGTCCTGAATGGCTACAAATAATGTATTGGCCCTAAAAGCTGAGTGCACATGTACTTGATATGACACTGAACGAACAGGTCACACTAAAAGAACCCAACAAGTTGATGGCCTGATTCTAATAATCAATTCCAATATCTTCTTTTCAAATTTCATCTGACTGGAAAACATTTTATAGGAGGTCCAATGATCCAAGACAGGTAGTACAACAAACCTTTGTTTATCGTTTCATTACAACCGTATCCCTTTTAAATTGTGCATAACAACCAAGTGTTGGTAGTATTGTTGGATCCTACTTGGGAGTACTGGGTTTATCACAGAAGTTAACCTGGACCTGGTTCAGGCGTTATCATCATAACCTCAGATTGCATTTTTACAGCGCATGATAAAGATCTCTTTAACATATTTTTACATTGAACCGAACACCTCAGAATCGAATATGCAATATTGAACTGATTTTTATTATCGTTTAACATCCACGTTTTCTATGTCTAAATTCCAAGGAGACAACCATGCTTTTTCAATTTCCAAAGCACAGTCCAGTCTCCAATACTTGTTCCTCACCCGCTGATTTAGATAAGGATTTTATTGGTATTTGAACAATTTGTTTAAGAAATAATACATTTTCTTTCCGGGGAAATTGTTTCAATTTTACTGGTACTGTCACAATTCATCATTCTCGAGTGTTCGCTTCACTTGAATCTTCTCTTTTTCAAGTTAGTATCGTTTCCTTTCCATCAGTTTTGTTGAAACATAAAATTGAAGTTGAAACATTCCACCAGCTAAACAGGATGCCATGATATCCTCCCGTGCCAATTTACCACGTAAGGTATCAGGACTCAACGGACGATACATCGATCATGATGTCTCGGTATCAACAAGTCGGTGTCCTGTTCTTAAAATAAACACAAAAGAGGATGGCGCATTGCGTCTTCATCAGAGCTTCACTTCATTCTATCACTCTACCCGACCAACATAATACATTTGTATACGATATTTTCATGCATGAAAATAAAAACAGCATTAAGTATAATACTGCTTTTTCGGTTTAAAAGTAAATATCCTTAAGATTTTATTTTCATCATATTTTTCAGGGATCTGATGCCCGAGACGAACGGCGAGCAAATGACAATTGAAAAGACACCTCGATACTTTGTGACGAAGGAAGTCCCCGGAAGAGTCTTCAATATGTCACGTGACGTTAAACTCGTTCTGATTGTAAGAGATCCCGTGACCCGAGCCATTTCAGACTACACACAGGTTGCCAGTAAACGTGCTTCCATGAAACCATTTGAACAAATGGCATTGTCAGACAATCACACGGGTCTTGTTGATACGTCATGGCCCGTCATCAAAATCGGTATCTATGCAAAACATTTAGAAGAATGGCTACGTTATTTTCCACTGGAACAGTTTCATTTTGTGAATGGAGAGAACATGGTGAAGCGTCCGAGTGAAGAAATGTTCAAACTTCAAGACTTTCTTGGATTGAGGAGATACATTAATGATAGTCATTTTTACATGAATGACACCCGAGGGTTTCCGTGTATACAAAAGACCGGAAGTAAATATCCACATTGTCTGGTTGGAACTAAAGGACGAAAACATCCGCGGGTTGATCCGAACGTGATCAGGCGATTACAAGACTTTTATAGACCCTTCAACAAGAAATTTTACCAAATGACCAACATCGATTTTGGATGGCCGTGAATGGTCAATTATAAGGAACATCATAATTGCTTTCATAAAATATTCATAAACGTTTTGATAGATTTGGTAATTACGGATGAAAAGTGGCACGTGCTTTGTCCTTTTATATCAATCATGGCCGAAATTACCCCCGATTCCAAGTGTATTCCACCGAAAGCAGATAATTAGCTTTTGGCATGGGGTAAAGGTCGAGAACGAAATGTGGTAAGATTCGAACAGTACAGAATTGTATATGGTGTGTAGAAAAAAAAATTACGCTTGTCCATACTTTCGGGGTACACGAGATTAAATCCAGTGTGAAGTTTGACGAATGAATATTAATGAAGATTTAAATTCTTATTTAAGATTACATAATCTAGTTTTTTATTCGTTGGGAGAAGCGAGAGCATACTAATATGCTATAACGCTGAGGTGTCGATGTGGTATTATATTTCATCAGATCATATTATATTTAAGGAAATAATTTTGTGTTTGTGTACGTTGATCATTTCCCATGTTAAACAATTTTTTTGTTGAAGTAAAATATTTTAATGACAAATTTTAATTTGAATGTCCTTTTCTGTGCCACTTAGTTATACCTCGTACTCGCGATTAATAACCATTTGTGTGCCGTCACATACTATACCATTCCTATTACTCAGTCAGCCTTCCTCTAAAAACGATAATTCAAAATATCACTTTTCACGGGATATTATAGCAAAAAAATCCAATGAAATACGTCAATGGTCGGTTGTATGAAGAATGGCCTACCTCGTTAAGGAACATGAAATCGACACCACATCCTCAGCACATCCGGTCTCGGTCGTCCCAAGGGGACACAACTCTTTTAATGATGGTGTTTAGACCATTCACGCATTGTGTCAGCGACATGTTGAAAACTAATTAACTTATGTATCCGACATCTCAACTATTCAGACTTATGTGAGATTTCTGTACTCCATTTACGGCCATTATGTCGATGAAATCCAAGCGTCATTTCTCAATTCTATTTAACCTTGGATAAAAAGTCAATTAGAAATGGCTGTGCTCCTTTAAATATTTAAGATGAATGCTCGACCTCTGTCTATTATATAGGATTTTCGCGTTATTTCTATCTTTTAATTGGATTACGGTATTTGTATGTAATTTCCGTGTTGTTTGTTCAAACAGTCACGTCAATTTCAAGGTTGTACTCGCTTGAATTATAAGGTAAAGCTAAAGCTTTATTAACGGCCGCACTGAGTCGTCTGTATTGGTTATCAGGGAAGATACTTCACACATTTACAGGCTCGTGTTAATGTGATGTTTCTCCTACATTCGATATTTATTGCGTAAACTTTCTGAAGGAAATTCCAACAATACCGAAAATTACAGTCTGCCTTGCCAAACCGTTTGAATTACAAATAAGATAACATCAATGTTAATACCTTGAAAATCCTTTTACAAAAGACACACCAGAGAATACTACCTTTAAACCTATATCAACTATTGACTCCAAAACTGGTGTTTGTAGTAGTTACGTCCTTTTCGGACTCCTCATTGATGCCATGAAAACGGTGGAATTTATTTGACAAAATTCTCGAGTTATACTTACTTATAAACCCTGAGTCTTACTGTGGAAGGAAAACGGAATATCTACAGAAATGCACGTGGTTGGGCAAGTGGTCGCCTAGGTAAGCGGCGAGTGCGCCAACGTGATGTTATGGACCACGAGTGTGTAGATCAAGAAGGGAAAACATGGACCTGAACAAACATTTACCACAAATCACGTGATCAAACAAATATAACATTTCCTCGCATAGGAAAGGTTTAAGATAACGCCTTCGACCGTTTTTCCTTTTAGCAATTTGACTCTTCAGATAAAAAACATATTTTGTCCGACATTGTTGCTCTTCAGACAATCACAAACGCATCACACAGTTAAACGTAAGCCTCGACTTGGACATCACGCATACGGAAGCATTACTTACTGTCAACAGTGTACTGAGTTCGCACTTAAAAGCCTATAAAATGTAGCGATAAAATTGATTTTTCCTTCAAGAAACATGTGCTTCATATCTGTTGATTTGATAAACGCCATACACATGAATTATATCTCAAGTAATTGTCCGGAACTCCTCAGTCGGTATCTGACAAGCAATTAGTCTGTCACTCTCCTGTCTGCTTCCGTTTACCTACTCTCGGCGAGACTAAAATTGAACTTTAGCATGCAAAGATCCGGAAACAGACGTCCCTAGGAATTTTTTGTAGATTTTTTTTCTCGTTATGTAATGCCTTCGTTCATATGTATCTGTAAACGGTTTCTGTTACAAATGAAGATTGATATACCCGATAGATTCATATCAGTGTGGTGACATTGATATAATTCCTCTGTAAGATAAATTGAGTCATTAAAAGGAAATGGTTATATATGGACCGCTTACTGAACGTTTACACCAGGACATTGGTTGTAACCGTATTACAATTCAATAACACCAATTAGAACTAACATGCCTATTTGTGGTTATGGGAATTACATCATGCCTGGTACTGCCGGAGTTTCAAAGAATAAACTGTGGAAGCCCATAGGGTAATGTGATTCATAGTTATCCTAATAAAAAAAAAAAAGTTAGCTAGCATTTTCATGATCTTTATTATACTACAGCCACTGCCTACTGCAGCAGAAAACATATGGAGTAAAATGAATCGCACACAGACGAATAGAAAATAACGTGGGATTTAGATTATGTTAATAAATATTCAAAATATGCTTTCTACTTCTCCATGTAAGACTGACCTTTTCTCTACTTTTCACTTATTTTATCTTAAAGGTTTGATAACAAGGAAAAATCGTCATATGAACTCTAAGAAAGATGTAAGAATAACTTTCTGAGAAATGTGATAAAAAAATCAACTCACAAAAACAACAATGACCAACTGTCAGCCATTGTGTTTTCACGATAAGACTCAAAACTGAATAGGCACAACTAGGGACCAAGGGAACCTACATGTGAAGTTTGAGAAATATCTTTCTATCATTCTCATTACGTTGAATATAACGTGAGAAATACTTTTACGGAGACACCGTGGTCTAGTGGTAGGACGCAGGGCTACGTCACCGAAGGATCGCTAGTTCGAGTCTCTGCACGGCCGCTGTTTTGTATCCATGAACAAGATATTTTACACATATTTACATATATATGTATGCTCCCCAGGGTGTTGAGAAAAACAATGGCTGGTTGCTAAGGGCCAATAACCACGGATACTATTTCGTGTACTTCTTTGAGACGGCAACTTTTAAGTGATATTGCGGTATGTAAACTCAAAATTATGATTATTAGATTAAATACATGTTTGTGTGTTATATCAGTATGTCATTATTATCGGGATAATGAGTTGGCTTAAAGCAGTATCTCACTATCGCCTTAATTGGGATTATGACAGTGGAAACAAAACAACGTAAGTTCATTTTTACGTTTCCTTCAAAACTAGACATACCTTATCATGAATATCGTAAGTCCTATGAGCATAAAAGAACATTGGATACGTGTGCCTTTTGGAATTGGTGGCGGGTTGTCATTTGAATTGAGAAGTGGCATGGAGAACAGACCTCCGAACCAAAAACAATATTTAGCTTACCCCTCGGCAATTATAAAAAGTTGTATATAATAAACACATGTAAATAGCTCCGAACGCTCTTAACCTGGTCATATAAAACATCGACTAAACTATAAAACCTTTATCATACAATTGTTGCCACTTCGATGATGCTGGGAATAGGTAGTGTGATAAACCAAGGGAAAGTTATGAATAAACAATAGTTTGCGACGCACATTCAGAAATACCAGGAAATATCAAGTTTCGGTATCCCTGATTTCAAAGTGATTGGTTCGATAAAATACAGCTCACAGTTAAACCAGTCTGCCGTTAGGTGTAGTTACAGGAAACACTTCTGTCTTTTCTATTTGTCCAATATTTTCCGAATCAATTATGTGAAAACATATCCTAGTATGTCTAAGTGATAAATCTCTGATAGCCTACTACTATCAGTTACGTTAAAATGTCGTAAAACTTCGGCTTATCACTCAAAACATGCCAAGTGGCACTTTCGCCACGATGTATGGGTTTTTATGTAAAATATTTCTTTATAAAATAAGATAAACACTACAGCTTCTTGCCAACAACCCAGTTTATTTCTTCCTGTAGAGATTATTATTTGCAGATTTCTAAAGGTTGGGTTTGAAAATGTGCATATCAAAACGGTTTTAAAAAAAAATCCGGTGCGTATTCAAATTAATCAATACACCAACAAAATCCTCATTGAATTTCTGACAGATGCCAAGCGCTTTCCTAGCCGCGTATCACATGACATCCATATGAAAACATTTGGATCTGGTTCATTTTCATTGAAAGTTCTGGGAGTGAGTAATTCAAAGCGTGTCTGATTGTATTTTTGGCATCACAAATGTACATTTAAATCTTCAGATAGATGAGGCATGGGTTGATATCTAATCTGATCTATGTCCAATAGGGTTTTATACACAAACACGATCTGCCAAGGAATATCGTCCTGGAAACTCTGGAGTGAAATATTGTCCGGGAAACGCTGGAGTGGAATATTGTCCGGGAAACTCTAGAGTGAAATATTGTCCGGGAAACGCTGGAGTGGAATATTGTCCGGGAAACTCTAGAGTGAAATATTGTCCGGGAAACTCTAGAGTGAAATATTGTCCGGGAAACTCTAGAGTGAAATATTGTCCGGGAAACGCTGGAGTGGAATATTGTCCGGGAAACGCTGGAGTGGAATATTGTCCGGGAAACTCTGGAGTGAAATATTGTCCGGGAAACGCTGGAGTGGAATATTGTCCGGGAAAGGCTGGAGTGGAACATTGTTCGGGAAACGCTGGAGTGGAATATTGTCCGGGAAACTCTGGAGTGGAATATTGTCCGGGAAACTCTTGAGTGGAATATTGGCCGGGAAACTCTGGTATGATATTTCATACGGGAAACTCTGAACTAGGACATCGCCCTGGAAACGCTGGAATACAATATCGTCAGGGAAATGGTGGAATATAATTTCGTTCGGGAAACGCCTGAATGGAATTTCGTCCAGGAAACACTTTAAATAAATAAAACTTAAAATTACATAGTATACATACCTGGTCAGTTTTGGAATCTTACCCACTACCTCAGACACTTGTGGTATAAGGTAGATGGTTGAGACACGTGTTCTCTAACAGTAAAGGAAAACAAGAAATATGATGTTAGGTATGATCGAAACAATTGTTACACGCGATGGATGTGTTTATACAGACATTTTAATGTCCAGTGTCTCTTTATCTCCCTTACAGAGGCTAAAATCTAAAGCAGGTGTTTTCTATAAAAGTGAAATCGAGATTAATTCGATAATAATTCAGAACTACGCCCAACATTCTACGGCATCTGCTCATCATCGGGGGATGTGTAGTGAGCAGGATGTGGGATGTATGTAGTGGGGGGAGGGGGTGGGGGAAGTAATACGTCACCCATCAAGTAAAAATACTTCCTTAAAGCTTCCGTACATCAGTACAACTGACACAGAGCCTGCTTTGTCGTAGATCACGATTTGATTATTTTTGTTTTTATGTCGCTTACGAATTGGTTCAAATGTTTTCAATTAACTTTGTGAAACAGTGACTCAGGTTGAGGCTTAAGTCGTCAGTATTTAGCTTTAAAAGAACGATGAGAACATTAATACTTCAGACGTTTTCTCTGATCTTCAGTCATACTGAATTACAGATCGCGAGATACAATTCCATATCTTCTCGAAATAGCAACTACAAATGATTACATTCAGCTCACAAATGCCGATAACAGTCTGATCATGTAAGGTATTTTGGGTTCAACCATTTATTTATGTTCCTGTATATAACATTCTTATTCCATATCCTCATCGATTTGTTTTCCATATTGCCCATAGCAGAACTCAAGATCGGATAGAATAAATCCAAATCAGAACTCGAGAACTGAAGTGATTGATTGATATATTTTTTCTGTTCAGAAATTCCTGATCCCCAGATGTACAGGTGCGGTGAACCAGGAAACCACCGACTGTCAAAAGCTGTTAAAGAGCGATATCCATTCTCACTGCAGTGGTTTAAGTTTCTCACTACTCAAGTTGCCTTGCCAAAAATTCACAAGATCAAATTCTCTCCGTCTTTTTTTTTTCTCTTGGAAAACTAATGAGCCGAATTTTAAATGCACTATTTGACATTTTCTTTCCATCCTTGCCTTTCTCCTCTGTCGGTTTGACCTAGCTGGTAGTGATTAGATGCCGTATAATCATTCTGCCCTGCACTGCAACCACTTCTATTCAATTCGTCTTAAAATCAATAAAATGTCGATCGACCCAAGGGAAGACACAACAGAGGCTATGTCGAAGGAGACATCATTTTATAATTAGACAGTTCATTGAAGAAACACAAGTAGGATGACTGAGTGTTATTATTTCCAATGGCTCAGAATTAAGTCTATTTTTACCGACGGATGTTTCAATTTTATCACATAGTTATTAAATACATATGAACTTATGTATGTCTATGCTAAAATTTACTACTTCCGTTTTAAATTATCGATAAATAACGTACATTGTATCTGGTTACCTAAAGTATATATAGGGAATTTGTATATGTGATATAAAACCAGACAGCAACATAGGGCTCCGCCCAAATAAAACTGCAAATTAAAGTGAAATGTACAGTAATTTGTGTTAGACTGCTCACAAGGGTTAATCTATAGACAGTAAAATACTGTCTTAAAAGTAACGTAGTCCACCAAACCTTAAAGAAGTTTACAGCACTTAATTTGAATAATTGGAAACGTGACTAATATTAATAGATTGCAATGCAAATTGATAGTTAGATACTGTAGAGACAAAATGAATTAAACTGTAGCATACACATATAATGTAGCTGTTTCGTCCTTCCAGGACTCATCAGTGATGTAAAGGGTCTAAAGGAGACGACAAAAAAAACTCGATTTTAAAATCAATATTCTTAGTTTATTCATGATAACTTTGAGTATCCTTTTCAAACTCTTACTTGACTGATCAGCAAACCAATTGCTGTCGAGCTAAGAATACATATCAGATGAAAATTCCAAAAAGTCCATTCTATATCTTGAAACAACGCTATTGTTGTCAATTTCATTAAAGAGCATTTATCAAATTACAGCATTATGAACTTGTAATGGCGACGGCGGAGCTGGACACTGCCAGGAAGGTTCACACCTGGTGCATTTCTTGCGTGTAACGTTCACACTTCGTGTGTACCACATATGTGTGTGACGTTCGCACTTCGTGTGTACCATGAGACTGTCAGTCTATCATTTACTGTGAACGTTGTCTAATGCGTTCCGACTGTCGGTCTATCAGTAGCAGTGAACACTATCTCATGAGGGTACGGCTAGGAATCCATCATGTCAGAGCAATTCTCTCTTATTGAATCTTTGCAACACAAAAATCCGATTACCTTTCGATGTATCTTCCGACAATAACATTTACTTTTTGATCAGTCGATCGGACTTAATTTAGGTGGTACCGAGCATATCGTTAGTGGGTGCATAATTTTATAATATAATCAGTCTGTCCAATACAAGACACTGTATAGTTTTGTACAATTACCAGACAAATCCAACCGGGCGGTATATTGACCATCTAGTGCATCATCATATAACTGAATATAAACATGTTCATACCTCCTTGATATTCTCGATTTTCAAAGTCATTGAAATGTTACTGCTTTTTCCTGGATATATGGAATCTGTGTTACCTCTTCAATATATAACTAGAACTGTCGCCAGGATGGCTGACTAATACCCCCGCAATCTGCACGAGTCAATGGTGAATTGGAACTGTTAATTAGAGGCTAACTAAGATAACCCAGTAAAATAGTGACCAGTTGCCATAGCAACCATGATTTTGAAAAAAAAGTGGCATGCACATCTACACATGGTCCTCTATATTTGTGTGAAGTTTCATTGAAATCGGCCCTTCGGTTTAGGAGGAGTTGTCCGGACAACTTAAAGTTATGATTCTTATCAGAAAACCTGTTTATAGTGACCAGTTGCCATAGCAACCATAATTTTGGAAAAAAAGAAAGTGGCATGCACATCTACACATGGTCCTCTATATTTGTGTGAAGTTTCATTGAAATTGGCCATTTAGTTTAGGAGGAGTTGTCCGGACAAACTTAAAGTTATGGTTCTTATCGGAAAACCTGTTTATAGTGACCAGTTGCCATAGCAACCATAGCAACCATAATTTTGAGAAAAATAAAGTGGCATGCACATCTACACATGATCATTAATATTTGTGTGAAGTTTCATCGGAATTGGCCCATCGGTTTAGGAGGAGTTTTCCGGACAAAATGCGTCTACAGACAGACAGACGTGTAGTCGGCCGGGGTCCGACACCTCGATCGGACGTGAAAATGTATGGGTCACCTCCCAGACCATGTGGGTTTTCCCCGGGTAATCCGGTTTCCATCCACAGTAAGACCCCTCGCGCACTTCCATCCGGGCCAACAATAGTGCTTAGATACAAGTTGATATCACTTGCTTCGCAATTATTGTAAAATAAATAAAGTCAAAAGTTTCACATGGACCCATCTGAAACTACAAACAGAAAAGACCCAGTCTTCTGTAATGGTAATTGATACTGAATAGACACACATGTCATTACACGTTGCTCAAAGTAAGAACTAAGATAATGAAAACTAAATTACGTGAAGCAGGAATAGGCATGGCGACAAGCTAAGACGACCTTTATACATCCAAACGAAATCATAATTCTAAATGAAAATCAATAAATATCATAAAATATGAACAAAACAGGTAAACACCGAGACAAGTGGGAGCTGGAAAAGAACAGTTGTTCCGGAATGGATGAAAAAAACGTCTGCTTAATCAACGACACCCGTCATGTAATTCTAGGTCAAATTTAGGATGTCACTATCCAAAAAAAGCATTGTTTTCGGGCGAAACCATTAGTGCTATAATAAAAAACTTCCCATACTATACATCCACTTATAGTTCTCGAACCAGCTGCTGTACACATGTATGTGTAAGTTTGTTCGTCAGCAGTCATTATCTGTCATGAGAATCATAGTATATCGCGTATATCGTTATCTAAAAGCCATAAAGAGGAGAGCGGGTTATCGTATTGGTCGTGTTGTAAGTGTAGAAGAGTATGTGTTCCTGAATGGTATGCACTATCAATATGGTCAACAAATTTCTATATTATTACATGTAAATACAACACATTCTCAATATATCAAGAATTAAAAGAACGAGGCTAAATACATGACAACCGTTAAAAACTTTCCGTTAAACCTGGTATATAATCTTATCTACTCGGCTAACAGAAGTGCGTAATTTGTTCCTCAATTTCACCATTCTGTGTGAAAAGCTTGCCAACAACTTAGTGATTATGACTCCAACCATTCACGTTATCTTATTACTTATATATTGCATCATGGTCTCATTTTACCAAAATAAATAAATAAATAAATAAATAGATAATAATTTATAACTCCGTTATCTGTTTTAGTAAATCTCTGCTTCCCCTATCGGGTTTACATCCCCCCCCCCCCCCCCCCCCCCCCACCCCACCCCTTATCGGGTTTACATGTCGCAATTTATGTAACAGTTTGTTATCACGATATCACGGTTTCCATGAAAGACGTCGGCAGCAGAGATAAAACGAACTAGGCAGTTTAGAATTCTTGAGATAACAGTTGATGAAAGAAAGTGAGAACTAATTATCATCACCATCAGGCCTCATTAGAAAATAATATATTTTAAGAACTTTGACGCGGTTCTCCTTAATATATCTAGAGTTGTGTTGCTACCCCAGTTTTAATTTTGAGAACGTGGTATTTTGTTGATTTGACCCAGATTAAGATTATGTAGCTGGTGTTGTCAACCAATATGACCAAATTTATTTTCTTCATTAGTACCCTTGCTAATAAATAATATGTTACGTCATAATAGGGCTCCTGTTCTCCACGATATATATTATCATCCGAGGACGTTCCGTGATTAAAATGATAAAATATGTGTTAACTGTCAGAATATATATCTATGATAAAATGTACTACTTCCGTTTTGAATTATCGATAAATAACGTACATTGTAGCTTTCTACCTAAAGTATATATAGGGAATTTGTATACATTTTGTATGTGATATAAAACAGACAGCAACATAGGGTCCGCCCAAATAAAACTGTAAATTAAAGTGAAATGTACAGTAATTTGTGTTAGACTGCTCACAAGGGTTAATCTATAAACAGTAAAATACTGTCTTAAAAGTAACGTAGTCAATCAAACCTTAAAGAAGTTTACAGCACTTAATTCGAATAATTGGAAACGTGACTAATATTAATAGATTTCAATGCAAATTGATAGTTAAGATACTGTAGAGACAAAATGAATTAAACTATAGCATACACATATAATGTTGCTGTTCCGTCCTTCCAAGGACTCATCAGTGATATACAGGGTCTAAAGGAGGCGACAAAAAAAAAACTCGATTTTAAAATCAATATTCTTAGTTAATTCAGGATAATTTTGAGTATCGTTTTCAAACTCTTACTTGACTGATCAGCAAACCAATTGCTGTAGGGCTAAGAATGCATATCAGATGAAAATTCCAAAAAGTACATATCTATATCTTGAAACAACGCTATTGTTGTCATTTTCATTAAAGAGCATTAATCAAATTATAGCATTATGAACTTGTAATGGCGACAGCGGAGCTGGACACTGCCAGGAAGGTTCACACTTGGTGCATTTCTTGCGTGTAACGTTCACACTTCATGTGTACCACATAGGTGTGTGACGTGATTAAAATGGTAAAATATGTGTCAACTGTCAGAATATATATCTTTTTTTTTTCTTCTATACTGATTTTGATAAAATATCATTTGCGCAAAAAAGAAATTCAAGATTAACAGCCTACAACAATAAAATTGTTGTTATTTGCAATTTGCTTTGCACCAATGGCCGGTTTAAAAAATATCTTGTTGATCTTCAACTATTGGTATACAAATGTTTCTCAACTTTATTGACCTATAACGAAAATGAGATCCTTAACTATAACTGAATTACGTGCCTAACTCGAGGCCTGAGGCAGTTGTTTCTTTGTGGCATCTAGCAATGTTATTGAGTTTCAGGTTTTAAAGTGTTGACAGAAAACCATCTTTGGAAACCAATATAACAGAAGTTTGAGCCAATACAAAATAAAATTCCCTTCAACTTGTTTTGCAAATGAACCCCAAAATACATTTAGGCACGCATAAGGCTTTCATTCTATTACACCGCTACCATTTATATCAATTGAGAAGATTTGCTTGTGTTGGAAAGAAATTTTGAGGCGTTTGGGTTTTTTCAGAATTCATTAAATGTTGGGACTGCTTGAGTGCTAACGTAGATTAATGCTTGAGGTCGACATCCACTTTTACGTACTGCATGGTGTACTTTCAAATCTTTTTACAAATCGTATTGTCAGAAAAAAATAGAATCTGAACAAGAATCAATTTCATGTATGTTCGAAAAGATACCAACCCGAATCTAAAAAGTGTCGGTAAGACATATTATCAAATGAATTCCTTCAAACGGACAAAAAACAATGCCTGGTTTTCAGAAACTAACAATGCACATGTGCTCCTAGCATGGCGGATTACAAAGGATTGTACAAAAGAAACACACGATATAGGCACTTTAAGAAGAGAGCTTGTTTAGTCAAGGCGATCGTTACACAACGAAACAAGGTGTCCTATCTCAGGTAAAAATATTTCAGGAAACCTCTGACATTTTATCATCCTACGTGAATAGATCGTGCATCGCCATAAATAGCCTTATGTCTGTAACTGATAAATCACCTGATCGTAGAGATGTCTAGCACAGATATATATATTCACTAATACGTTCTATAAGATAAAATACGATCATTACACTGCATGCGAGTGCTGTAGTCGTACAAATTTTAGCCGTAACAATAATTTAACGGTGGTCGAAATGAAAGCATTGCGCTAAAATTATTGCGATTATTGTAGATTTTTCGGCATAGCTGTATAATATTCTTTTGGCCCCGGATATGACGCGACAGGTGGCGTTACTGGTCAAGATGAAGAAAGTGATTGGTCAATGTAGCGGTAAATGTAAAATGCAGATATGCAATTAAAAAGGAAACAACGTTAAGATTGAATGCAAGCTGAATAAGTGGATGCATCTTTTCAAATGACGCATTAATCAAATTGTATTCCTGATTTAAATGCAGTCTTATTATCACCAAAAATGATTCAAACTGATATGATTTTATCTGCGCTGAAACACATCATTTCGTTAATCTATTTCACCAACAGTTTTACATTATAACCACCAGCATTAAAACTATGCCGTTTATCTTTTTTTAAAGATATTTCTTGTTATATTTGGTTTGTTTTTGTTTAACGTCCTATTAATAGCCAGGGTCATTTAAGGCCGTGCCAGGTTTTGGAGGTGGAGGAAAGCCGGAGTACCCGGAGAAAAAAACACCGGCCTACGGTCAGTACCTGGCAACTACCCCACGTAGGTTTCGAACTCGCAACCCAGTGGTGGAGGGCTAGTGATAAAGTGTCGGTACACCTTAACCACTTGGCCGCCGCGGCCCCATTTCTTGTTATATCTTGTTTCTTACTATATATGGGCTTATATTGACGACGCATCCATTGATCGTGGCGTTTTTATTTTTATCAACTCCTTGGGAATAAACATTACGTCAAATGAATTGCTTTAAGCAACTTTTTCTAAGAAACTAGAAGTCTATGTTCGAAAGTGGAGTGGCTTCTATTCGACAAGTGCAAAGACAATCGTTATGAACTTTAACAATATAATTTTCATTGTGCATCTCTATTTTAATCCTGAATTTTTCTATGAGCCAACAACAAATATTTGAATAGTATACTACACGCAAATGACTTTAATTGATAGCCCCCTTTTGTTCACGCAATCGTCCAGTTCGACAGTTTTTATGTAGTTGTTTATTGGCAAATATCTAGCTTCCTGATAGGTGCTGGTAAATGTCCCAGTGAGATCGTCTTTAGCTAGGTTTATTTCTCGGAGAGATAGGTAACTAGTTATTAGCCTATCTAAGAGTACTCGAAACACCATCTGAACAAATGATATAATCTGCCCTCAGATCAGATGTACTAACGTGATAGAGAGTTTAGTAAAACCAATTCTCTTGTTCGTTAAAACAATAGAGCTAGCCGAAAAGATTAATGTACGAAAACGTCAGAGCAACGACGAACATTTAGATGAGGAAATACGATTGTAGTTTATAAAAAATGTCATATGGACTTTTAGATGATTACTACATCTTTGGGAAGTATAAAACATAACAACGATATTGCTATTCATCAGATACACACGCACATATATTTAGGAAACAGTACGCGAAAATGATAGAAAACTAACATAATTCCAACATGTCACAGTGCTAATTGTATATCTGTATGTAATTGTTAAAGACAATCGACAAAAACATACATTAAACAATAAAATCTAGGGGTACTCCACTTCCATATCTAGGGAAATGATTTTATCAGTGTCTGTGCAACGTTTAAAATTTAAACTCGCAATTACTTAAATGTAATAAGGTGAAATCAATAATGCCAGTTAAAGTAAAATTAGTTAAGATGTAGATATATTAAGTCTGCTTTTAAATCACGGAAATAGTTCATGACTGTGTTGTTCATTCACAAATCTGTTGTGATTTACTTTGTTACCGAAGTCTGTTGCGCATGCCCAGTGGAATCCGTAGTTATTCGGAAGACACGATGGTTATCTGTGACGTGTAAATCACATATAATGGTGATGTTCGGATTCTATCGACATATATTTTTTCAGACAACGATTCCCACAGGTTATATTATCAATCAACACGCGCTATCTAGAGAGCCATTCTCGTTTGAATCTAAAATGACGTAAATTCTTCTCTAGTCATCAAGGAGGACAGATTACTCTATGTAAACACGTGACCATCTATATCTTACTACTGGGTAATTTTGTATATTGCATAAAACCGCACATTGTTAATAATAAATTGAGGCAGGCTTTTTACAGTGCTAATTCCATCTCCGTATACAATGATATGTGTTGGAGATAGCTGTAATGTACGGTTGTAATACCACGTAAACTGTCGGGGGCACTGCCAGGCCATAACAGGGTCGGGCCAGCTATCACGGCAGGATATATAAACTAAGTGAAGCAAACATCAGTCATTGTCAGTTACATGCCATTCAAGAGTAGTTGAGATCACATTGTAGGATAGAACAGTTGTGAGAAAAGAGGTTTTAAATAAGGGAAGTAACATCAACAACATTTTAAGTATCAGAAAAATATATAATCCTTCTAACAGAGAAACATTAGGCAAAACCAATAAAAACCCTTGGATCGCTTTAGCACATTTGTAAAACCGGGGTTTATTCTCTTCAGTTGAGCATCCAAAATCAAGCATTATAATTCTAAAACAATAAAACTGTTATGTTCCAATAATAGCAACGAAACCTTTTTAATGTAAATTACTCAGCACACGTATTTTGCGTTATCTAAAAATTATCGAATAATCCTATTTACATGATTAATTGCAATATGGAATAAGGGTCCCCTTCACACATGACTTTAACTTTTATTTCAAGACTTTCAGCCTTAGTATCAATGAAAAGACCTAGTTCATATAAAGTTCAACGATAAAAACAGTTTATAATTTTTCACATACTCTATAAACTTATATTTAAAGGCGATTTTCACCTGTTTAGTACATTTCTTTGAAATCGTTAAGTGGTATAGGCGCTTCTGGTGAATGTTTAGTCCCCGACGTTTCCCTCTACCCTATATGCCTCGTCAGAGTTCCTATGAATACCGGTGATCGTTCAACAGCGACGTCATGCTTTCATTTTGGAAATATGTCATTGCCTGGTGTGATATGAAGTCAGACGTGCTTGTTACTTGTTGATATGCCTAGTGGTTCCATAACTATCAATTTCTCATTTGCGACAGTGACTTTATCCAGAGTTAACCTACATTTGTATGGTGGGTGTCGTCGTTGAATCAGAGGACTCGTAATCTTGCGGAGCGCAAGGTCGTATTCTCTTTGTACGTTTTCATGAGCACCATGCAAATCTATATTTCTAATTATAATTTGCCCTCTTTTAATTGACGTTGAGTTCTAAATTATGACTTCATTGTCCGTGTTCTGTTTTTCTTCTTCTTTCTAGCCACTACAACGACGGAACAGCTGTATAGCTCATTCATCACTTGACAAAGAATATATGGTTTTACAAAAAATCATATTACTGGTACTGTGCACTTGTGTGTTTTTATGTTATTTTCAATCTTTACAGTTTCGGCCTGAGACCGACCTTTACATCGTGTCCATTTATAATGTACACGTTGAAATCGAAGACAAAACTGCTCAAAACATTTTCTTATGTAAGTGATGTACGATTAGAAAATCGATTTACCAGGCAGGTCAACGAAGTGCGACTGTTCAGGAAACATCTTATCATAATTATACAGGGCGACACGGTCAAGTTTAAATCGTTTAAATATATTCTATTCAATAACTGCAATTCTTGAATATAAAACAAAAATCCGGAGAAGGAGGAAGCAATCGCGGGTGTTAATATTCAGTATCATAAAACGAATCCTGCTTTTAATGTGTCGTTATGATTGTCCCATAAATTATTGGATAATGTTGTTATACGTAACTTATCTCAAAACCTAGAGGACAGTAAAACATACTTTAATTATAAAAAGTGTATTCCTTTAGTTAACAATACATCAATGTATCCTGTTACCGTCATCATAACAACCCTTGATATATAACCGTACCCGACACAGCGTGCGTTCGCTGACTTCTGAACACAGTAACCATTGTGTGACTTCAGACCCTGCCGCGCGTGCCGACACCATGGTTATGAGCCAAATTGAACTTAATGTGTTTAATCATGAGAGATGGCATTTGAAATAAAATTCTGTTTACTGCAGCTTTTAAACGTGTTGCAGAAATTATTTTTTATGCGATCTAATTCGTATTATGGCAACATCGAAAAAGTCCAAGGCCGTTAAAGTGATAAAGCCCAGAAAACAGGCTAACGGAAACTGTCTCTATAACGAATGTTTGATCTGCTTCGGGCACAGGATTGATGTGTTTGGGAACACTGGGGTGGCGGCAAAATATCTCCTCGACAAGATCCGGCAGCTGTTTTCGAGACTGTTTACTGTTTATACTTAATCTTTGCCATTCAGAACACAATTGTGCCTCATGAACACGCTGTTATTGTATCAACGCTGTGACATTTCGTAGGATTAGCTCGTGCTGATATCACCTCTAAGTATTCCTCGCCTTGAAGGCATCGTTAAAATAGAAAAATGACAAAAGAAACCACAGAAATTAATGTCAATAAATATCTCGATATCAGAATATGTTGAGTGCCTTTTTGTTCTATTCAACGCTAATAAAAGCTATGTATGCTTTCAAAATACATTATCAGTATCGCAGCTGCATGCTTCATTCGAAAGAAATAATATATGTTTTATATACAGCGGAGAATAACAACGAAAGGCCATATAGCGAAATTTGTTACATTCTTCGAAGCAATTTGTCGGTTAAAATATCGGACAAATACATTACACACACCAGGGAGAAAACTAAAAACTAGGCTTCCTTGTCATCATGCAAATTATATATATTCGTATGGCCGTCTGGAAACAGCAGACTATTTGTACTTTAAAATCATCTTTAGCTACAAAACGAAATCCATGGATGAATCTTTAAGCACAAATATGGTATCTCAGATCTGTTTATATCTCGAAGGAATAATAAATCTTTTCACAGCTTCATGTGCTACAGGCCATCAATATAGTATACGTCATCAGCTCGACCCGTTATTGTACTATACTAAATAATAAATATGCGGTGCACTGTTTGTGACAAATGAAATTGCAAAACTGGAAAAGGAGAACATAAGGCTCTTCCACGTGATGTTTTGCTCCAGTTATGGATAAGGTTTCTTTTCAATGTTTCCATGGGTAAATTAACATTGAATGCATACATCACATGTATCGCTACATGTCTCATGATACATCGCTACATCGCTAATGATAGAGTTATACCACGCGCATCTTGTAAGATCTGATGTTTTTGTGATTATATGTATAAAATTTTTGTTTGAAAATGGAAAGTTTTGTATATACAATTAATATAAAATGATTAGATACATAACTATATATGTGCACAGTACATTTGCTCTAGGTGACCTTTGGCCATTAGTACATCTATACTGCTACAATTCCTTATCATCTCCTTATCATTCGCCCAGGATCTGCCGGGAGGGAGTATATCCTATTAATAATGCATTGCTGATTGAAAACGGACATTGATCAGAGACGAAAAATGCTCAATTATTGATTAAATAACCCGAGTACTATGTCTAAAATGCGAAAACTACCTGGCTAAGTGGTGCGGGTTTCAAAGGACCATTCTTCAGTGAATTGCATTTAAAATTACACATCATTTACCGTGACATGTACATGAAAGAAATGATCGTATCGTCTGGCTATAAACTTGTGAGGAACCAATTAGCATTTGATAGAATAAGATGGCAGTCTCTCATCCTCAATGAGTTGGGTATAAGCTGTCTCTATTATTTAGGCGTACCTTTTTGGTAACAATCCAATAATTCGACTGCGATAATGTCTTGTAATAAGTTAATTTGTACAACATAACTGTATTTTGATTCATTCACACTGTCTGTATTCATCGCTCAAGGCACACTCGTCCTACTTCAGACCTGGTTCACTCAAGTGAGATATCCCCTCAATAGCCCACTCAGACTATTTAGCATCTCCAGATGTGTTAGGAAACCAATTATGCTTCTGAGTTTATGAATAATCATATATTGCCTTTGTACTACGACGAATCACGGAGTTTGAATATTCTATATTGGTCTAATAGGACATGCATTGCATTTGTACGAAGAACGGGATTTGAAATCTGTATCGTCACTATTCAGGAAAGGGATACGTTATGTTAACGGACGTTAATGAGTATAATCCGTAACGTATAAACGACATCACCTGGCTTTGTTTGTTTCCACCTTTGCATAAAGTATTTTCTTTTCGTTAAGTGTTCAATTCGCTAAGAATAAACTAGCTTACAACGACTGCTAAAAGAAAATACTTTATAGTAGACGTCTGACTTTAGCCCAGCTTTATTTTCACATATTAGTCAAGAGGGTAAAAGGGGCCAAGTTTAACAGCAACAATGTACTAAACTAATTAAAATCAGAGGTTAATGCATGTCCATTTGTGGGCATTTCCTGATGCCTATTTTTATTTCCCTGGCTTCTATACCGGATATCCATCCGTTTCGCTCCTATCAATAGGACGAAAGAGCTGTATGGTGTCCCTAGCATCACGGACGGAACATAGAGGGACATAACAGCTGTATTTTGTCACTAGCATCACTGACGATTCCAAGAAGAACGTAACAGCTGTATGATGTTCTTGCATCACTACGGAGACCAAGAAGAACCAAACCGCAGAGTTATGTCCCTAGCATCACTGACAAGTCCTTGAAGGACAAAACAGCTGTATGGTGTCCTTAACTTCACTGACGAATCCTAGAAAGACGAAACAGCTGTTTGATGTCCCAAGTATCACTTACGAGTCCTAGAAGGGCGAAGTAGATGCTGATGTCCATAGTATAAATGACGAGTCCTATAAGGATGAATCAGCTGTATGATGCAGTTTTATAATCATTATTATTTAATTGTATTATCCACCTATATGACGTTTAAATATACTTGTCCCTCGACAAGGTATGGCTTTTTGTTAAAGGCATATGAGCTAGAGTATTTCCTCACAAAACATAATCTGTTTTATTGATAAACCTATTTTCATATAAATGTATGAATGTTACGCGAGGTATGCGATCTTTGCATGCTGCAAATCAGGTAATTATTATCTGTAAGATAAGAATGAGATGCTGGAACATATCTCCTTAATTACGATCATGACAGAGAAAAATATACAAGGTACTTTTCTAAATTTCATGTATTCACATTGTGAGTTATTTTTTACTGAAAATTTGTCATACAGTGTACATTTTTGGCGTGAGAGATCCTGTGACTTTAAAGATGCATCGCCGACAAAGAGTTTTATGACCGAGAGAATGAAATCTACATTCTTTACGCCATTTACACCTTCCTAAGGTTTAAGCATCTCTGTTTATGTTTTAAATTTGAAATGACCAAAATTAATAACTAATTGTATCGCGTGGAAAATCTACCGTGGTCCGCCTCTATATTTTGTATGTAACTTCGGTATTACAGAGTTCCTTTAAGGGCGTTATCATTTTTAAACGATGGGTGCCGTTTATGTATTTTTGTTAAATGCACTAGATACGCAATCGGCGATGTAGCATCTTTAAACTGATGAAAAATTGATGTTGTTGGTATCAATATCTAGAACTTCGTTGGTACACTGATCAAATGTTATAATTATTAGTGTCATTTCTTATTTCAACATTTATATATTTAATAACCAAAATTACCTTTTCAGGATCTTTGCAAGATTTTGGGATAATAACGTATCACAGACCAATTGTTTAAATAAATTCAATTTTGAAAAACGGAAGAACTATAAAAACAATTTGAAGTTAGGCTGCAAAACATGAAGAGTACGTGTGGATTATCAATATACAAGTTCAATCAATGATTGCGAAAGCTCACCGGCGGCATCAATCGCACTATGCATTCATTTTTTATGCATGTATAAGCATGCCATTTTGAAATTGTATGTCACATAATATCGCTCCTAGACCTCTAATGGATGTATAAACCAAATAAGAAGGATGTGGACTTACAAGCTTTCCAAAACTAACCCCAAAAATCTTTAAAGTGGATTTTTGTGTCAAAAAATGAAAGTCCACTAAATGGTAAAATGCAATGCATGATTTTGCCATAACATCACTCCTAGACCTCTAATGAATGTATAAATCAAATTAGAAGGGTATGAGGTGTATACTTTTGGACTTATACGCTTTCCAAAAACTTTAAAGTTTTGGGGTGGGACGCCGACGCCGACGACGGGGTGACAGCATTAGCTCTTGGTTACTCGTAACCGGTGAGCTAAAAACTGGAAGCGGTGTGACGTCATTTGAAACGGAAAGGAAACTACATTTGTCTATATGGGCAACCAGTTAACCAAGCGTTTAGAGATATCTACTAAGGATTACAGCGGCACCATTTAGTTTAGTTTAACTAGAGCCAGGTAATAGCACAGACCAGGCGATTCCGTGTCATCTAAATCGCACGTGAGCGATGGTAGTGATGTCACTGAAGAGCATATCGTATGGTAAGTCACGGGCGTCTGCTATTCCCACTACCAGTATATAAACAAGGTGTAACACTCGAAAAGTCGGAAGAGGGGACGAGTGTCGATTTACTATGAATTTCAAAATCTGACTGAAATATCAAATGCACACATACTTCCGTAACCTACCCTGGTTTAGAATCCTTAAGTAACAACGCTTGCTATTATATTTTGTCTTCGGTCTTCACGTGTTACACCTTGTTAATACTAACCAGATACAGACGCCTGTGGTTCAGTTTACAGGTCTAGAAACCTAAAGAGGAACGACATGTTTACTGATATAGAATGGAAGAAAAACTAGGTGCTGCTAAACACCTCAAGGTTTATAACATTCAGCTTCCTGTTTGGTGTGTTTTATTAACGTTACAAGTTCCAAGGTCTTCACTAACAGTCTACATATTGGACTAGTTACAGACAGTGGCAGAAAATCATTAATTATTTTCTTGGCAGAAACATGTGGATGACATCTGTAGATGTGGAAAGAACCACATATCTAGTGCTTCCATGTCATTGCCTGAGCCTTATGTGAGAAGGCAGCCAGCAGGAATTGACTGGGTTTTCCTAATGTAGAAACAATCGCGAGATCTCGGCGATTCCATGTTCTTCTAATCTTATTCATGAAATTTCTGTCTACTTTCACTGAAGTATAAGACATTTTGTTATTCCTTTGTAAGTTTAGAATGGACAAATAAATTGGTGAGCAGCCGAAAGGTCTATATATATGTACGTACTCGTACCGCCTAACCTCACTTGTCCAAGGTACAATGATCATTAAAGATAATACAACAACCCGTTTGTCATAAGTATGTCACCAAACTACCCCGTTTTAGTCCCCTGTTTACAGCACGTCGAATTGGATTACTTTGCTAAACGCGCAAAAGTTTACCGCCATATTGAAACTCGCCGAGTAACAAGATTTGTCGAAAAACGGTAAATGATTTAATTGTCAAGTTAAAACAAAGCTATGAATCATCATACACAATATCAACCGATATTAGAATTCAAATATTCATTTAGATTGAGGTCAATATGTATATAAATTATCTTCTTGTAAATAATCCCGGCTAGAATATCGACATGTAGATAATGTTACATGCAATGGTATCTGTATTCAAAAGGGTACTGGTCATCACAATATAAACATGCGCTCTGAAAAGAAGCATTTAATATTATACTAATTTTTTTTCAAACAGTATAATTGATAACACTATCGGTTAGTTTACTTTAGCATTAATTTAAGCCCGTTTATTTGTCTAAGACCTTCTCTTGTGCTATATGATAAAGCTTTATATTCATGATTCGTAATATACGCTATCTTTAAAAAAAAAATCGTGTTTAAATATATTATTCAATTGCCTTTCTTGTACATTTCTTCTATTGATTACTATTATTAAAGCCTTGAATATAGATATTATTGTATATCGAAGAAGGCAAACAAAGGTTAATCTCCACCCTCCGAGAAGATGCTTGACTGTCATACCCTCGGAAAAGCTTAGTGTCAGACAGTAAATAATTCCATCATCGTGTGCAGATTTCGCTGTCCTGTCGCTAGCCTCAGGGTTGACAGACAAGATTCTTGCGTGAGGATTCCTCAGTCCTATCTTCCAGCTGAGGAAAGACCCTATTAATCCCCTGTATATACGCAATAGCTTCTGATCATTTGTTTAGTATTTGTCAATGATATACGAAGCCAAATGCTATATACAATATAAAAAATCGAAATGTTCGGTTGTAGAATCTACTTTCCTTTCAAACAAATTGAGAAAGCGATAGGATAGGAAATGTGTTGTGGAAAGGTCGCCCCTATAACATAAAGTCGTTTTGCTTGTTCAACTACAATACAGCCTGAGGCTGAGATTATGGGAAAACCAGTATATTGTATAGACAATCATTCTGGAACCATTGTGTGGTTTTATTGTTACTTACAACACCGAGGGGATTATGTTGTTACTGCTAGTGCCTTAGGGCGACAATGGGACATTCTAATCAGGAACACGAAAAAACTTTCTGTAGGATGTAACAAAATAGAAAATTACATTGGAATTGCTATGTATCGGTTTCTATTGGTCTAGGGGTATCGTTAACGGGTATAATTAACTGATTGATTCTCACTCATCCATACCCCATAATCATGTCTACAGGATCAACATTGACGACTGTTTCGTCAGCTTAGCACAACAACACTGTCTATTACAAGTTCCGAAATTTGACAAATTTACTTGGATATTAATGTTTGATTAATGCGGCTTTTTATTTATTCAATATCTAAACTATGAGTATATAATAAAACACTGTAATTATTCTGTTTTCTTCACGTTTAAAACAAGATAACAAAACTTGGAGTTACTGAAATGGAAGATTTCGGTGTGACGTAAATGAGACGAGTCGCCGACGCCGCTCTACTTTGAATAGCGTAACAACGATCCCAGTTTCTCCACCAAAATCTTTTGTGACATCATTCCCCGAGGCCTAAGGTGTTTCCTCGCTGAGTTATAAATACGAAGCGATGGCGATACAGTGGTCTTAATCGCTTTGTGGTGTCTTCAAGTGTATTAATTTCATTTTCATTCATCAAATATGTAGGATCGTGGTTTCGTTTGGAATTAATTGGCACTATTTACAGTAGCTTTGCATATATTCATACGGGCTTTGAAAGCACTATAGATATTTTATTTTATTTTGTATTCCTGGTTCTCCTACATTTTCTACCGATGCTTTCTATCAACAAAAAGAAGTAGCCTAATAGACTTTCCCCCCTAAATTACCGTAACTGTCTTCTCTAAATCATGATGACGCCATATTCATTAATGTGGACTGGTCACCGATAAAAGTATGGTAATAGATGTTGCAGTCGGTAACAATATCAGATGAAATCACTCTCCTGCAATTCATGTTAGAATCTTTTGAACAGCATCGCATAATGGTTAACTCAAACTGGGGCAATCCTAGCGTCTAGTTTACACATCGTAGATAACATAGTAATATAGGAATCTGATTTACATTGTGTACCGAAAAATGAGTATTAACCTATACTATACAGTTTTATGTTGGTGTTGGTCTATTCAGTGACAATAAGAGATAAAATGAAATCCTTGAGATTGGTTTGGACCAAAGTAAAATCATATACCAAAACAAATGTTAAATGATGAAAGAGGATATCTTATTATTTTGGTAATTTTGGATAATAAATCATCATGTTTTCTGATCCAATCTCATTTGGTGTACCAATCAAGAACTAGTGGCAGTAATGGAAAACCTAAGACTGAAAATGCGCCAGAAGAACTCAACATCGAAATAGCATAAATATAATTTTTATCACAATTGACAATAATCTTAACATACGCTCGAGTTTCTATTTTTCATTATCAAGAAATCAATAAGATAATGTAAATGTTCAAACATCCCACACGCCAAAGGACTTCTAGCGATTCCTTATAGATAAATCATTAGGTCAATTAACATGTTAAATTTGTTCACATTTGAAAAATATCGGTTATAACGGAAACCAATCGTATTGTGTCAGTTCGTTAGCATGGCATGCCTTCCTTTATTTATCTGTGGAACAGCAAATAACATTAAGTCATTACTTTGCTCAACTGCACCAAAGAGATTGTGGGAAATGCACTTAGCTGACACCATTGTACTTACTTGTCGCCTTGGGCCCATTGTCTGATGTGTAACAATACAGCGCCTTTATTACAGTGCATGTATATAAAAAACAGTTTTTATGTTCAAACTTTCAAATAAAATCACGCAACTGATACCATCAACAAGTAACATCACCATTGGATAAAAAATGATTAATTAATGGTGATTATTTACACATCATTAACTAGTCACTAAGAATAAAGACAATCTGACGTTCCATATCGTTTCTGAAATGTTCTTTGTGTTGCAAAACCATTTAAATGGATGTGAAATAGATCGCTACACGTAAATGATTATCGAAATGTAATTAGGCAATTTTTAACACCATATTTTCTAATCGTTTTATCAAAATATCACAAGTTTACCACATATTTCTACTTTAGAACATTATCACACTAAAACAAATTTTAACTATCGTGACTCGATCAAAATAATCCTACAACACTTCAAACATCACGAACAGACAACATTTAATGGTGCTCCATTGCATATCAGAACAGCCTATGGAACGTACTACATGCCGAGTTTAAGAAAACTATTATACATGTACATGACTGAAATAGTAAAGCTAACCAATCATTACAAATCAGCTGCATTCAGCTTAATCTTATGACATTGTAGTACCGAGATGTGGGTTTGATGCGCTAGTGATGGTGACTACTTATATAAATATATGTAAATAAAAGAAGTAAACAGTAGAGGAAGATCTCCGCTATGTACATTTGTGTGTTGATATTTTCTTAGATTTTGATTGACAAGTAAATTACAAGGTGTATAGAGCTATTTGTAATTACGTGTACTGGTTCCTCAAACATTCTGACAATGCATCACGCCATTCCAGCTGATGATGAAATCCTGAATATACTTTTCTGATTATATGGATTTTTGAAAATGTTTGTCATAGGGGAACTGTGAAATCGGTATCGTAACTATTGGTGCATTTTATGTGTAGTAAAACGCGACGATTTGTATTAAATACAACTAGTAAATATCTGCTTCTATGTAAAGGCCGTGATGTTATGACACTATGGTGTCAATATGAACCAAATCTATTAAGAGTTCAAGGTATGATATTGTGTTCCCTTCAGAAGTAGTTACATGCGAGATTTAACCTTTAACACTGACCGATGATTACAAGCATATATATGATCAGGTATAGAACTTGATGTTATGCTAATATGGTGTACAAATGGTCCGACATGTCATGACAGACGGGCGGACACTACCCTCCATTCCCCCCTTGAGAATAACCTGAAACTCGACTTATTTTGTACAAGATATGTGATGTTGTATATGCCGAAAATGCTTTAAATATATTAGGCTAATATTTACAATCTCATGAAAAATCCATTATTTTGTTGGATTTCTTTAAATTTAGACTGGCAGCATTCCATGTTAGCAGTACATCAACAACTTGTGTAAAAACTGTGTTACATTGAATTTGAGTCAGCTAAGCAGGTCGAAAACACAATGTTATACCTTATTACATGTCTTGGTCTAAGAAAATGAATTTGTCGCATGCGTAAATAAACAACTGATATTACCGACATAATAACAAAGTTGTAATTCTAACTCAAATTGATAAAACGAAGGCAAAATACTAACAAGATAATCTAGATTTGCATGAACAAAATGGACAAAATACAAGGAGAATAGGAACAGGTGTTCCGGAACAATAAGCATCTTCTGATTCAGCAAGAACCGCCGACATGCAAATCTAGATTAATCTGGGTAAGGTTTCATTCTCAAAATGAAAAGTAGGAAGATCACAACGAGACCAGTAAATATTTCAACAAACATCGAAAATGTTTAACGTTATACCGTACAAGAAAATACATTGTTTTCAAATGGAATTGTTTTAGTCTTCATCAACCTGCATATCTGGAAAACTTGTTTTGGTTACTTTCCCGTCAGTAGTCGACGTCTGTTATGATAATTGCGGTAATGGGAACAATCCCTTGAACATAAATTCAACTGGGACAGCGTTGGAAGAGGAAGCAGGCATGTTTCTATCAAGAGATGGAAAATTATCAACTGGGAAAATGAGATTATTATACACAGCTCAGTTAGAAAGCTGTCCATGCTGGTTACGCTGCAAGAAAAGAAAAGATCGAAGAAAGCGGTCGGTGTTGAATTGCCAGTAGGTCGACGAGTCCAACTTCTACAGGTTATATGCGATCGGCATGGTCAATAATAAAGTTTTTTTTGTGTAAAGACAGCACATCGTCAGTTTAGAAATTAGATGAAATCGAAAACAAATTAAGTCAGTTAACAGGGGGGGGGGGGGGGGGGGGGGGCACAGTTTGTTCCCATGGGACTGCCAATAATGTGTTGAAAGATCTAGTTGCAAAACTACGAAATTCAATCATTCTCGCGATTTCATTGTCTGTGTATTTCCTATGGGCCCTAGTCGTATGTTCCCGTATAGTTCACAACAATGTACTTTTAACGTCGTTCGCCCTTCTTGGATAAAGGTAATTTAAACAGTGGAAAATCAAACGTTTTGAGATAGAATAAATGATATTTGTTTGTGTTTTTTTTCCTTCAAAATCCACTTTCCAGTAATTACACCTGTAGTAAACAGTATCCCAATAGGCCTGCAGCACTGACTCAATTGTACTAAGAATGGGAGAAAGACGTCTGGATAAAGGTTTTGAACTACTGTAGTCAGCAATAAAACGTTGATTGTAAAGATTCTTATGAAGTTCATAAATCCAATATAAACTAGATAGATTCCATATGGAAGAAAAGAATAATAAGCCAGTCGTTTTGAGGAAAAAACGTACAATGCGTAAGCTAGGAGTTACCAGGATCAAGTAAGGATTGCGTAATCACATACAGCATTATCCTATCACACCTTGGTAGGTCTTCCACTCATCAAAGCATATGAGGGATAGTTATCTGCTATATATCCCTCGAACCTTTACATTATTAAAGTACAAGTGCTTGAAGTCAAGGACGGGCTGTTGTCTACTCCTATTTAAATTAATTTTGTAGAAGTGTCCATATATGGCGACAGAACCAGACGATTGATAATTACAGAAATTCCGACTGTACACCTGCAATGCCATCTGTACATTTATTATTGAGACGAATTACTTCACCACAAAAGAACCTATATGTAATGTATACTTTATATATGTGATACACAATTACAACATATGTTATGTTGAACAAAGCTGAGGATTTCAATAAATATCAAAATATTAGATAGACATTATAACTCTTTAAGATACAGTTTTTTTTAAACAGACATACTAGTCTGGAATTCATCTGACATTTAATTTTTCAAAGAAGATTATCTTTTTATCATCGTGAAACTATTCAGTTGTGCAAAAGGAACGAATTAATGTATACCAGCGGTATCGTCTGCTCGGCTGCCCAATGGCGAATAAACCTTTGTAATTATAGAATGTGCCTAGAAAAACACAGCCAGGGTGCATTAATACAAAGTAGTGATCATCAATAATTTACCACAACTAATTCAACATAGGCACCAAAACGCTAGACAAAGTCACGGTCACATTCACTTTATCCTATCTTACTTTCGAAGATGATACTTTCGGCGCGAAAGTTCTCTTGTGCTATTTCCCAGGGGTATCGTAAACCATATTAGAATTGGCAGACGGCAGACGAATGCCCGTGGAGGTCGTAAAATCCCTAGTAATTAGATGTCTCTTTGATACAATTATCATCATTTCATTATCGCTCCGCCTTGATTGTGACACTGTGTGTACTCGGTCGTGGTGTCGTCAGCTTTTGTTTCCCTCTCATAACGGCCACTGGGCACAGATCGCTATCAGGCCGGATTTACAGGATCTGGATTACAGGCATGTGATGAGAGAAATAAACAACAATCTACTAAAAGAAAATATACAATAGAAATTCCGATAACGAGAATTAAAGTGAGGCTCCATCTTCACCAAATCATTATCTACATTATAATTTGTGGTTTACTTTGAAACTTGTCCTAACACCTAGAGTTGATAACACTATTTCCATTCCTCGTCGTCGAAACCCAAGCTTTAAACACGGGTCAAGTTTGTACTCAATGTTGAAATTACAAAAAATAATTTTCATAGCGATCTGTGGCCTTATGTGATATTGAGAGCACATTGAAGTGTACTTTCTCCACTCATGAGTACATTCGTATATCATTTCAACAGAAATGGAATTGGATTGACTTCCGAGTTTACAAGACAGAAGATGGATGTGTCTGGGAGAACATTGAAAGAACTGTTAACTTTACACATCGTCCAGAAAAACGTATATTGCATGTGATATGTATCTAAATATAAAAACGGAATCAAGATGCGACCGAACTATAAAAAGGAGACCGAAAACGAAACTCTTGCCTTGTTTTGTTTCCAACCGTTGTAAACAATTAATATATCAAGCGTTTGACTGACTAAGGGGTTTTCGTAACCTATAAAAATGACTGTATTGTGCGATATTGTGTCATTTTTCATTGGCAAATTGACGGAAGTTAATTGCCGTGATTTCCGACATAAGTGTGTGTCTGTTCGCTGTTCATTTTAGGCAGACAGATTGGGTCTGACTGAGGAATGCATCGATGTGGAGCTCATATTACACTTTTCAAATGTGTTGAAACAAATATGTTCATTGCACTAACTTCAGTAGTGTGATGATGGAATACCTAAATCAGGCCTACAATCACAGATACAGTTCTTTATAACTGTGGGTACTTTCTTTCGTGGTAAAAAGTCAAGTAAGATATTTTCGTGGAATCAACTTTCGTATCAAATAAGTATTTACCCAGTATTTCAACACCACCGACAGATCATAGATTATAATCGGTGAGACGGGCCTAGCAATAAGTTGTGCCATGTAGACATGGAAATAAGTATTTCAACACCACCGACAAATTATAGACTATAATCGGTGAGACGGGCCTAGCAATAAGTTGTGCCATGTAGACATGAAAATAAGTATTTCAACACCACCGACAGATCATAGACTATAATCGGTGAGACGGGCCTAGCAATAGGCTGAGCCATGTAGACATGGAAATAAGTATTTCAACACCACCGACAGATCATAGATTATAATCGGTGAGACGGGCCTAGCAAAAGGCTGAGCCATGTAGACATGGAAATAAGTATTTCAACACCACCGACAGATCATAGATTATAATCGGCGAGACGGGCCTAGCAAAAGGCTGTGTCATATAGACGGTAAACATGGAACGAAGTATTTCAAGTAAATTACTTCATAGATTTTCGCGTTTTCTTAGCAACTATTTCGTGTAATAACACACATATATTAGTAACAACTTGAAGCATTTTTCTTCATCAGATATTGTTTTCGAGGTACAATACACAATCTGTCCCGGGTAATGAAGTAAAGCAGCACTAATCAGAACTCTGATAATACTACGGTTAAGAAGCCTAATTTTGGAGGGCGATGTCCTTTTCTTGACCTGAATTGGTATGATAGGATCCGTGTTAATGTATGGCCCCAGCTTTCCCCACCTATTATGGTAGAGTCCAATGGCCACCTATTGTGTTTAAGTCCGTCTTGTTGTCTTGTCGTATTGTATCCACGCTATAGAATTTTTTCTTTTTTTGTTCTTTGCTAAAACTGAATACCCTCCCGTTGTCCTTAACTCCGAGGAAGGAATTCAAAAGATTTGCTTTGTCATATAGGTCATAAAAGAAGTTTTTCATGAATGACAATCATTCGTGTGAAAATGTAATTTACGATATTTTTGACAACGTTAGAACATAAATTACGATAATCAACTTCACGTATTTTGAATGGTCACCTCACCTGGTGGCTGGTCTTCAGAACTAACGAGCTAACCATCCTGTGTTTCACGTCGTCTTACGGTGGAAACAAACTGTCTGTTGCACGTGTGCAATAATGACACCCAGTGTTGTTAAACAAGGCAGGAGACGAGGTCAATTTTATCACAACAATTATACGGTGTTGTGCTAAATCATTGTAGTATTTTAAAAAGAACCAATAGTTAAATTGCCGATTGTCATAATTATATCTACAAGAAAATAACAAAGCGGTAATCGGTAATTTACATATTAGTAATGGGCAGTGCCTCAGACAACATAGTGGTGATAATGTCAGTGAAGGGCAGGCATTATATAGAGACACGAAACTATGGCTACTATATATAAAAATAAAGTAGCTTGTATTTAAGGCTATAGCAACGTAAAATGGCAAAAGATCAGGATACTAATACGACAGAGATGAGAGACAAAACAGCAAAACAGAACAGACGTCTCTTTAGAAGATTGGGCAGAGAAACAAATCTAACCTCTTACCAGAGGGCATTGTATTTATGATAGAGAACCTATGAAAAAAGCTGAACTTCGAATCAGATAATCACTAGGATATACCAGCAGTACTTTTTCTAAGTGAAGCCATTTAATTTTAATTGAAACATGTCCCTTTCATTAAATACGACTACCTTTGTTTCAAACATAATTACGAAATCCCACAGTCATGTGATTTTGGTTTACGATTTACTACGAATTAATGTCACATAACTTACCGTTCTAGTCGTAACAGAGGTCAAATATTTAATTACACTGCCAAATAGATTAGGCCTGGTCATTGTGCATGCATTTATACAGAACCTTATAGCAATAGGGTACTATTTGGTTTCTGCATCTTCTATAAATTAGGAATATGATTATTCCCCAAAAAACCTTAGCTGTTCCATTAAGTGGTGATGGAAACATTACCTGTTCCATAGAGTGGTGATGGAACAGTCATGTCTCATGAAGCTATTCAGAAGAATATACTCACTGCAATAGTTACAATCTATTTAATTCCTAATACATGTATTCGCAAATGTGCTTCTATTGTTCTATATACACCACGCCCACAATTCAGAATACGTGTTCCCAACGACTAAGAAGATTGCAAGATTAATAGCTGGTCATCTATTTGTGATTGTATTGGTAAAACCCCTGTAATAATGTCCAATTATCTCCAAAGCGTGACTACGTTAAATAATACCCTTGTAGGTTTTGATACCCTCGAACGCCTCACCGACTTACTGCACTAGCGCCCATGTAGGACTGATGCATGTGCAACAATTATTCCTAATTCTATAACAAGAAGACACGTTGATCAATGAAAGCTGGATACATCTTCAGATAAATGCGGTACTATTCTTTTGTTATGACAGATGACTAATATTCTACACGGACCAGTTGAATTGTTCTTAGGCTTCGGTTTAAACCATTTCACATGCGTTGGCCTAATTACAGAGTTTTAAATTGCTCCCGTTTAAGACCATAACAACACTTCGTCAACATCGGGTCATTGTTCAAGCCGAAAAACTAATTAACACCAGAACCTAACTGAACTGGTGATTTTTCAAAAGAGATGATTGTTTTCATCTCCCTTAGAGGAGAAGACTGCCTGGTAAAGATACACCATACATTGTCTTTCCTAGCGAATAGTTAGTTGTTGCAGTATTGAACATCCCGTTAACTCACTTATGTCAGAAGAATATTATTTTCATAGGAAATAATTAGTTTTATATATTAGTTGGAAATATCATATTTATCGCTTTGACCTTTTATGACCTTCAGAAACCATGTATAATAAATCCACACACGTCGGGTCGTGTCACGTGATAAATGTCAATTGTATGATTATAAAAGGGTGATGCCATTCATCATCTCCATAATTATCTGCCAGGGATGTCGCCTACCATTTTAGAAAGCCCCTGATAATCAATAAAAATATTATGCATCTTACCATTCAGTGACGGTTGTTCGGATGCAAACCAAGATGAATACCTTAACCAGAAACACCCAGAGCTTATTTAGACATCGATTAGAATAGATAATATGTCACCTCAGCTAAGTAGGTGCGTGTCCGATAGTGTTACTTTACCTAAATAACCCAGACGCATTCATCATCATTTGTGAATACTTACAAAAACAAAAACTTCACTATATATTCGCTCAGAATGGAAAGATAATCATGACCTAGCTACCTAGACGAACATGAAGCTACATTCCTGGTGCGAATACATTCCTCACACATTAAGAGATTGTTAAATCCGTCCAGAAAGTTAAAATGATGCAGCAATTCATTCGGATTGTAAATGTGACCGCATTTCTAACTATACAATGTACTATTTCATTGGATCTTTACAGGCGAGTGTCCATCATGTCCATCAATGTTTTTTTTTCTAAACAGTGTTAGTATAACTCAGCTGTGCTACCCAATGAATTATCAGAAAATACATGATATGAATGCTTGAAAATGCTGTACTTAAATGCGATACACAAAATGAGTTTTTCTTCCAGCCAAATAGGTAGTTCAAAGTGCATTGACCTGTAATCAAATTGTATAGAACTCTAAGATTCCTAAATGCCATTGACAATAATATGCTTCTTTGCCATTCACCTTGCAGCCGATATTCTACTTAAATTAACTGAGTACCTGGATATACGATTGCTTTCAAACAAAAACAGAATGACTCGACCAACAAATACCATAACTATGTAAAGATTTCAATGATGTATATTCTGTCCATATCATTGAAATATATACAGAGATAACTGGTAATTCGGTGAATGGTATGCTTATTTTAAAGCTAATGTACACTTTAAGGACACACAGTACCTCTTAATGAAGTATTGTTAGTATGTCGCGACGCCTTTCATCTGAATATGAAATGCGTTCGTTATATATATTGTCCTAAAAATGCTACCAGCTATAACATATAAGAATAGTGCGTAGCATGTATAAAAATGTAATTTGTGTCGTCGATGAATCAGAAGGCGCTAAAGCTTAACAGACATCTGGGGTTTTCTGGGGTTTCCGTGAAAAGAATGGGCTATTTATTATCCTATTATGTTACCATCTATAACGTATAAAAAGAAAGTATGTATCATGTATCTTAATGTTATCTGTGTCGTCGATGAAGCAAAAGACGCTTAACCTTTAGAAACAGCTGGTGTTTTCAAATGTCTCTATGAAAAGCGTGTGTTAGATATTCTCCTATTGTGTTACCAGCTATAATATATAATAAGAAAGTGCGTTTCATGTCCAAGTGCTATCTATGTCGTTGATGAAGCAGAAGGCACTTAACCTTCCAAAAACAACTAGTTTTACTACATTCCTGTTGCACTTTACCTGTGGTTTACCTGTTAATCTGTGTTTAGTTAAGATTTTGCCCTCGATATTTACGATACTACGATGTCGCTTACGCGTCGGTATTCGCTATTTTTGTTTCATTGCTTGAAACACCATTCCAATCGTCGTTTGGTATTGAATGTAGGTTTTGCTAAAGAGTTGTATACGCCCTGCTACACAAACATGGTGCAAAAGAATAAAGATAACTTCTTGTAGAAATTTACCTTCTACGTTAATGTCGAGTATCCATATACGGAAGATATTCCTAAAGAAAACTACTTTCCAATCATTTGTTCCCGTAAATGCATATCGACATTTAACAACCAGTTAATTGTTTTGAAATTGAACAGTATAATTAGTGAGAGGTTTTTGAATTACACAATACAAATACTATTATAAGAATGCGCCTGTATTTTTATAGGTGTGTTTTCATAATTATGGAAAATTGTTAAAGGAAAAAGAACACGTTTATGAAACTAGGTCAGCCTAACGTTTAATTTGGAGGAGCGAGATAGGGGCTTCGATTTCCTGGCGCTTGGAAAGTGATGTGACGGGACCTCATACTCCCCACATATCTGGAAACACCACTGATCACTTTGTAAAATTAAAATGTAAAGAAACACAGGGCTAACCTGCAAAACACTCCCAGATAATACAGAAACTTTAAATCGGCGACGTAGCACTCGGGGGATAGCCTCGTGTTGTCATGTGCGGGACCGACATTGAATTCGAAATTGTTATTTTGTTGTTAAAATCATTTTAATGGCGATGCTGTACAGGTTTTGAGTATAGGTGAGACTTGTCGATCAGCATATAGAGAGAAAGCATCAAGTCTTAGTGTGTTCACAGAACCATCATCGTGGTAGTTTCAGGTGTTTGTCCATGTCATAATTTGATTGTTAGTACAGGGAATACTGAAAAAACGTTGTAACGTCTAGACAGCTGTAAAGGAATACTGTAAAAGTGGTTATTTCCACGAGGATTTAATTTCGTGGTTTCTATACGTAAACTATACTAATATTTCTGCGATCGATTACCTTTATTCTTTTGAACATTTTTTTTTATAAATACAACACACTTTACAAATAAAACGCGTGGGTGAATTTGTTACCCGCGCAAAATTTATCGATTTTGAGTTAGAATTACGATTTCGTTTACGAGTCGTTATTACGTCGTTGTGCATGTAAACTCATGTTATTCTTAATAGGGCCTACTTTTCATTCTTGCTAAATGTTTTCCAAAAAAATATCACTTTAAGGAAGAATTCGATTTAAAATGAAAATCGATTTTCTGATGTAACATTAGTATTTTGTTCAAAAATCGATCTAGATAATTAGTTTGAAGCTTGTTCGTTTGTTTCGTTTTTAGGCGTTTAACTTCCTCGCCACAGCCAGTGTCATAAGAGGACGCGACAACTATAGAAGAAAAATACAGCACAGAAAGACAGAGAAGCGAGCAAAGAAATGAAAGATTTATGATCTTGATTGCTGCAATGGGGACAGAAGATCTATTTTGGTCTCTCCAATATACCCTTAATAAAAAGCAAGGAAAACAATTCCCTGATTCTTCAGGGGTGCCACTTTTAGTCGCCTTAAACGATCGACATGCAATGGGATGCACCGGGCCTTAATCTTATTAGAAGTCTGTGGTCTATATCCGTAAGTGACGTACGTCTATCACAGATCTACATCCGTAAGTGGCGTACGTCTATCAGAGATCTGCATCCGTAAGTGGCGTACGTCTATCAAAGATCTACATCCGTAAGTGGTGTACGTCTATCAGAGATCTACATCCGTAAGTGGCGTACGTCCGTCAGAGATATACGTCCGTAAATGGCGTACGTCTAACAGAGATCTACATCCGTAAGTGGCGTACGTCTATCAGAGATCTGCATCCGTAAGTGGCGTACGTCTATCAGAGATCTGCGTCCGTAAGTGGCGTACGTCCGTCAGAGATCTGCATCCGTAAATGACGTACGTCTATCAGAGATCTGCATCCGTAAGTGGCGTACGTCCGTCAGAGATCTACGTCCGTATGTGGCTTACATCCATCACAGATCTACATCAGTAAGTGGAGGACGTCCGTCAGAGAAGAGATGTACGTCTGTCATAGCCGTAAATCCGTCAGAGTTCTACGTTCGTAAATGACGTATGTCCGTCAGAGATCTGCGTCAATAAATGGCGTACGTCCGACAGAGGTCTACGTCCGTAAATGACGTATGTCCGTCAATGATCTGCGTAAATAAATGGCGTACGTCCGACAGAGGTCTACGCCCGTAAGTGGCGTACGTGCGACAGATGACTACATATACCGGAGGTCTTCGTCCCTCAGAGATCTACGTCTGTCAGGAACAGGTCCATCAGAATTTCTGACGTCCGTCCGTCAAATACTTGAATAGACGACGGACATACTATTAATTCGTATATCGGCAACAAATATAAGTACATGTACATGCAAATAAAAAAAAAACAATGCACCACTGAAATAAAAGCTTTCCGGTTAATTAGAATGCAAATAGTCTAAAACGATCGATATAACCGCCCTGTTCATACAGTTACTGGAAATACATTATAGCAGTTGTGGAAATAAAAAATCAATACAATACATATGTACGTCTGAGTAATGATTTAAAACCAGAGAGCAATTTCTAAAATGTCAAGTCGATTTGGAGAATGGTTGGTTGGCTTGTGACCGCAAGGCGTTTTGAGACACCGCTGGGAGCCTGGCAGATAGATGGGAGTATGTTGTATCACCTTTGGAAGTGCTACCAATCATCACAGTCTGGTGCTTACAGGCGCGAGTCATCAGACACCATGACGAACACTGGGCAGATGAAGGAGATGACAAATACGATGACTGTATATGTCTATCGAGATGGATGGAAGAACCCTAGGACGTACAAAGGCATTGATTGATGGGTAGATAGAGGAAAAGTGTACTGTTGGGAAGTCAGGTGAAGAGATAACGCGCCAGTCTCTACATGGTCTATGCATCAAATACATAAGATGGGATAACATTTCCTACATCATATTTCATAAGACATCAGATATTTTAACTATACACTCGTTTCTTTGTTTCTGTCTAATAGAGACAGTGTTGCGTTGTCATTGTTATATCAAAGTCTACCCAGACAGCTCTAAAAACTTAAAGAGAACTGACTGGATATTCAGTTTACTGTGTATAAAGAGACCGCTCTTTGCCATGCAAACGTTCTTTAATTTAAGGAAGTCTCGTGATGTCCGGTTCCATGTGAAATGTTTATATAATCATTTCTAGTAAGTTTACGCTTATTTCTACAGGTAAAACTTGAGAAAAAGGCTGAAATAGGTGTTGTTCAGAAAACAAACATGACTGTATAAAATGGCCGCCGTGGCTGCAGTGCCGAAGTATTACGAGGCCGAAAACATTTTGTCGGCTTCCTTTCCTTAACATCCCCACAAACTATTAGTTCAATGGCAACAGTGGAACTGGAGAAATTCAAAATGTGTTTTTAAGATGGCGGTTACTTTTGACTTCGGACCGACCCGGAAAAAAACCCCAGGGAAAGAACGAGTACGCAATCATGTTACAAAATGGCCGCCGTGGCTACAGTGTCGAAGTTTTGGACCATCTCAGGATCATTTCATGAATGTCTGCGCTGTGTTTCACTGGTGGAAATTGTGTTTGAAATGTGAAACGTTTATGTATGGTACACGACACACAGCGTAGGGCGCACGGGTCACGGTAACGGACGAAACACGATGGTTATAGGTTATCCTGACCCTCGGGTCTACGAGATAACCTAATGACAACAAACACTTATTTAAATATGTCTATTTAAAAACAATTGTTTCAGTTATTCTATTATTGCAATCTCTCAAAGTTTTAAATTTTGACCATCTTTCAAGAAAAAATACATTCCTCCTATCTATATTCGAGTCAATTGCTGAAACCTACAATATTGCGCGTGTTTGCAATACTCGTGCAGGACTGTTGTTTCCCGGAAGCCATGCGAAACACTACTGTTTTATAGAACACAACACCACATCAATCTCTGTCATACCACCCTTTATTAATACATGCAGGTTCCGGTTGCCCATAAACATGACCATGGCGCCGGACAAACGTAGCATCAGTGTTGCCTTTCAATCTACGCCACGTCTACGCCTTTGACCAGCTCCCTTGGGAATCGACAGGGTTCCACATATGAATGAGATGGCATCCATGTTTTTGTCATTAAATGTTGACTTTGATGTATTTGTGGCAGGGTCTTACAAAGGACTCTGAATGCAGACTTTAATGTTTTTACATGTTTTCCTCGTGTTTGCTAACAAAGACTTCCCGCTGTGTTCCATTTGGAGTCTTATGAATATGGTAGCATGCTTTCTAAATATGCACATAATCATGCATGTATAGCCATTCCATCAACACGATTGACTGTAGATAGGCTTACACGCGTTCAAAAGAATGCCTTATCCTGTGACCGCCCAAGGCTGACTAATTCCGTGTCCTTTGACTGGTCCATGTGCATGTTTGTCAATAAACGCTGGCTCTATACCCTACAGACAAGCTGATTACCAGTCTGTAAATGGGCCCATAAACGTTTCAGTCCAAAATGGGTTGATAAAATATTAATGCAACTATCAAAAATGAAGGAACGCCTGTACTGTAACGTACGTTAAATTGGAACCTGTAACCGTTAAAATAGCAGAGTAAAATACTTACAGTAGAGTTCTGCTATGATAAATGAAAATTAGTTCGGCTGTAATATACAAAACTTTGAGACAAAGGATTTTGTTTCTGTAACTATTTAAATGGAAGTTTGGCAAGAAGTAGAATTAGAGCTCTGAAAAGCACAGGCAATAACGATGCGTTTATTAAGAAAGAAATTTCCACTTTCCAGCTGAATGAAAACCGGAATGAATGTAACAAATGGCAACGGGCATCAAGTTTGTATTCGATACAATGAAAACTTGACTCAGTCTGACTTTAGTTATGCCATATACACATTGTAAACACACATTTTCAGCAACCCTGGTCATTCTACCACAGTGGTCAAACACTCGGCAGTATCAGCCTGGTCGCAGTGATGAATTGACTGCCGGTAATATGAGAGTACCATTATACCTATTCACTATGTGTGTATTAGAGGTGTCAGCCCAATGATGAAATTACGAAAGTTACATGTAATTTATCAATCTGATTAAAATACAGATCATCATTATACACCACTGATTAAAATATAGATCATCATTATACACCACTAATTGAAATACAGATCATCATTATACACTACTGATTAAATTATAGATCATCATTATACACTACTGATTAAAATAAAGATCATCATTATACACAACTAATTGAAATACAGATCATCATTATACACTACTGATTAAAATATAGATCATCATTATACACTACTGATTAAAATAAAGATCATCATTATACACAACTAATTGAAATACAGATCATCATTATGCACTAATTAAAATACAGATCATTATTATACACTACTAATTTATATACAGATCATCATTATACACTACTAATTAATATACAGATCATCATTATACACTACTAATTAAAATACAGATCATCATTATACACTACTAATTTATATACAGATCATTATTATACACTAATACTTAATATACAGATCATCATTATACACCACTAATTAATATACAGATCATCAGTATACACTGCTTATTAAGATATAAATCATCATTATACACTACTAATTAATATACAGATCATTACAATGATGATCTGTATTTTAATCAGAAGATCATCATTATATATTAACGTAATGTATAATGACGATCTGTATTTCAACCAGGTTAGGTAATTCATATAGATAAACAGTTGGTATCATTCACATCTATATGTCATTCCGGTTATATAAAGAGAAGACATACATACGATTTAATTCTATGACGTCGGAATAATTCAGTGAGAAAACTTTAGATGAACTAAGCATTGGATTAAGAAATACCATGTGATAGTATACAGTTATCAAATGGGTATGGGGGCGATAGTAAGTTTGTCAGCCCCGAAGCAACAACTGTTGCACGAGGGCTTTAGCCCGAGGGCAACCGTTGTTGAAGAAGGGCTGACAAAATTGCTATCGCCCGAATTACCCCATTTGATAACTGTTTTATTATACCTTTACGTTTTTTTTTCTCTATGTAGATGTTTGTGCTGGTATGAGAATCTGCTATATAGTCCTCTATTAACTTGACAGACGTTTATTTGACCCTTATAGTGTTTTGGCTATCTCTGTCCGTTAATAATTACTCGATCTCTACGTCTGTGGCGTTTTGAAAACTCGTGTGTTGATCCGTGTTTGACAGTTTCGTGAGAGGAAACAAAATGTTAGGCTACCGTCTGCAACAACAAACAATCTGTGTCAATTAAGCGCTTGCATGTCGTTCTGTCTTTCAAACGTTCTGACGACGTTACAGCAGGGGTGTGACAGTTCGCCGTGTGACAGTTTGCCGTGTGACAGTTTTTTCGAACTGTCACACGGTGTGATAGTCCAGGAAACACATGCGCAATCCTCTCGAGGCTGATAGTCAAATTATCATATTACTTTTATATAGAGAAAAAAACGTAAAGGTATAATAATTATAGTTAAAACTGTGTTAAAATGCATCTTTAAGACCAATGAAAATAATCTCGTTCAAAACAGTTCTTCAAATCGAAAATAGTGCGAAGAAATGCCGTAGAATGTGGAATTGGACAATTGCTGTGAAGGGTCGTGAAGGAATGGCCTAGGCATCTCCTGTAAGTATATAAATCCGGATAGATATGTTGTTACTGCTCTAGCGTTTGTCTGTGTAGATTTAATCAGCATGTCACTATCACCATATCGCTTATGTTTCCTGACATAACCAACTCCTCCGCAGCACGAAAACATTTCTACGGCATACTCTACGGTTGGGATCCAGTCCAACATAAGTGTATTCTATGGGACGGATATACAGGGCCTAATAGTAGCTTCTTTTTTTCTTTTAATGTACCTTTTCCAAATTTTCAAACGCAGTATGAATGACATACTTTAGTGATCTTAATTCTGACATTAACATAAAACTTGTACAGATTGAATATCCTTCTCCATGTAATCTTCTTAAAATAGCAATATCTAAAAGTGATTTGTTTCAACAGGTACAACGCAATCTCATTATACCGTCAATGTTCATTATATTACATTTTGCTGCGGTACAAGAGTGTTTCCGGTTTAAATAAATGTTAGAAATTTGTATTTACATGTAGCACATATTACATGTAAAATATAACAAGAGGCCCATGGCCTTAACGGTCACCTGATTTTTGAAATATTTCAGTAAATTTGATTGACACTTTTTGGCATGACCCATCAGTCTAAGGGATCAGCCAGTGCCAACATTTACATACCATTAAGCAGTCATCCCATGCTGATAATGTTAACAAATTTAGAATGAATTTCAAAGCAAATAAAACAAATGATAGTTAAAAATGTGATTTCCCTACAACTATAGTAAAGTGTATCCCCTCCCTTGGGGCAAACATGGTTAGGAAATTCACAATTATGGTAAAGCACCTTAAGACCCTTCCATCTGTGCAGAGTATTTAATTCTACCTTATTTGGGTTGTAAGAAGAAGACTTTTAAAATTTAAGTTAGAATGCATTCCAATAAAAAAATAAAAAAATTATAGCTATAGTCAAAAATTTCCCTTTATAAACTATAGTAAAGTTTACCCCCTCCCCAGGCGCAAACATGAGACCCCAGGGTATATGAAATTCACAATTTTGGTAAAGCACCTTAAGACCCTTCCATCTATGAAAAGTATTTGATTCGACCATATCTGAGAGTAGAGAAGAAGATTTTTGAAATTTCAGTCAATTTGACCCTTTTTGGCCCCGCCCAACAGCCCCTTGGGGTCAACCAGGGCCAACATGTACATACCATCAAACTGTCATCCTATGCTGATAATTTGAACCAAGTTAGAATGAATTCCAACACAAATCCAACAAATAATAGTCAAAAATGTGATTTCCCTATATAAACTATACTAAAGTTTACCCCCTCCCCAGGGCCAAACGTGAGACCCCAGGGTCATGAAATTCACAATTTTGGTAAAGCACCTTAAGACCCTTTCATCTATGAAGAATGTTTGATTCCACCTTACCTGAGAGTAGAGAAGAAGATATTTGAAGTTTTAGTCAATTTGACCCTTTTTGGCCCCGCCCCTCAGGCCCCTGGGGAATGGGGACCATATAATTCACAATTTTGGTTGACCTTTAGCCATAGAAGCTCCCTGCCAAATTTCATTGAATTTGGTTCAGTGGTTTTGGAGAAGAAGTTGAAAATGTAAATTGTTTACGGACGGACGACGCGCGACGCACGACGGACAAAAGGCGATAAGAATAGGTCACTTGAGACTTTGTCTCAGGTGACCTAAAAAGACAAAGGGATACACACTCTTATATGTCCTTTTACCGCAAATATTTCTACACTACAACTGAACGGACAGTGAATTGATCAATCTTTTCACCTTTAATATGTCACTTGGGAAATATGTCAGCAGATTACATACCTTTAAAAAGTGCCGGGTGCTGTTATTTGAAGTATTCTTGCCAATATTATTGTATGTTTTGACTACAACCATTTTGCTATATAGTGTTTTCTTGTCATATTCTAAGATTCTAAGACGCCGCTTCAAAGCTTAGCTGCGGATATCGAGCCGGAATAAGCTAGCTGTAATTACAATCCTCTTCATAGTCGTTATATATTGGATGTAATAGCCTTCCCCGTGTCATATCCGAAAGAACGAGAAATACGCCCGCCAGGAAAACATTCCAAACGTAGAGTTTTTATTGTATATAAGACATAATCGCCGATTTATAATTATATCCTCTGTAAAGAGTGAAACATCGTCAATTAAGCGGGGGATACCAACATGTAAATGAAACATCGTCAATCAAGCGGGGGATACCAACATGTAAATAGCATCATAATTCACACTTTGAATCTATCAAATTACGGCAACAGGAAGCAAATATAGATTTACATGGAGATCATTGAGAAAGTATCGAGAGAACCAGACCATGTGTTCCGGAAGGGTAACATGCAATATTAGGATAAAGAGATCCCTTAAAGAATTGCTGAAACTGAGTTATGGCTTGTTGTCACCACTTTCTTTGTTATCAAAATCATTGTTGTCTGCACAAGTCATATGACAGTTGGTACTGACACGTTCTGAAAATTTACTACAAAGAGCTCCTGTGAATGGTGGGGAAATAAAAGTGAAATACTGAAATTTGAGGAGGAAACCTACTGTACAACGCTACATTTGTCAAAGAGATGAACCCTAGATTTCAACCCTGGTATTTCTCAAAAGATGATGATACAATTAGGACAAAACAGTTCGGCTTAAACTCCATATAGAAATTTTCATACTGTATAGTTGGTAATTTTTGCGGCCATTAAATATAACGCGAAAATTAATACCCAGTGAAAGCTTTATATGTGAACAAATGTATAGAAGTGTTTACTGCACACTTTTTAGGCGTGGTTGCGCGAAATTTAATACCCGCGAACTAGGTCAGATTGGGACAACCGCTAAATTTTAGCCCCGTGAAATTTAACAACTATACAGTAGATTTAGTTGGCCTTAATCATGGCTAACGTATGATGCTATGGGGTTATCCTAATAAGGACAAATTGAAAGAGATATACCCGGTTTTAATTATTCCAAATAATTCATAGCATTTTTTTTTTTTTTAAGATTTTCCGTCATTACGGTTAGATAATGAACTTTCTTAACTTTTTGTTCCACAAAATAGCTGAAAACCCAAATGATAATGAAAAAGAAACTGTTTCAAGTGTATTTACATTGTAACGGACAGCCAAATTGTCTTTTCGGATTATTATCGAAGATCTAAATACAATCGTTACTAAAAATAAATATTTTTGGAGGATTTCCGCAAAAATGTATACAATGAGTTTAAAGGTCTTGGAGTAGACGTTCAGTCCGCTGAAGCATTTCCAAGTGAAGACGCTGCCAGAAAAAGACATGTACTTTGCCCTAGGTCTATATTAAACGTCACACAATATACCTACAAAGAAACAAGAGCAATATTGATAAATTAACGAAATGACAGTTATATAGCATTCTCTAGTACAGAGGTCGAGAGTAACATAACGCTACATGGTGGTGTAGGCTCCGTGTTTGTATGGGAATACCTCATCGTGTCTCCATCTTATCCACTTACCTATACCACATCACTGGTGTGTGTGTGTGTGGTCCCCGATGAGTTTGGCTCACTTCAGAAAACACCTGTTATCAATGTCATAGCCAAGGAAACCAATCCGCAAGGTCAAAGGTTTATAAATTTGTGTAATTAAAGGGCGGTGATGTAAAGGACATGACGGCCGATAGCTGATAAATGAGGAAATACCTGCAATTGTACATGTTGTGGATTTATAATACAAAAAATGGCCGTGTAGATATATACTCTAGATATACTCTAGTAGTATATTGAACAAATTGTTTTATTCATTAAGAACTAATAATATGCGAAACTTTTTAAAAATTATTTACACAATTTGTAATATCGTCTTTGAAATTCTCTCAATTTGGATTCTACAAGTGCCCCTGGCATTCATGGTCAAAATATTTAACATCATATAACATTGAATATGCATACCTGCGCTTCAGTATGACATTAATAGCCATATCCCCAGGTATTGACATTTATTTAGAATTTACTTGACCGATGCGGCATTTAAATATAACTCGGACTTGTGTCGAAGACACTAGAAATCCGTGTCGTGTGGCAGATTTCATGAGTGAACCATTGAGGCCTTATTTTCCTATTTGATCAAATTATTAGATTTTACACATTTTGGAACGAAATGTTGAACAAACTGTTGCTTTTAACGGACCAATTCCAAAGCAACCCAACCAGAACGATCGGATGGAATACAATGAATTAAAATGGTGTTTATTCCCCACGGCAATCAACAGCAAGCTTTAAATATGGTATTCAATCCCATGTAAACATGGATAATTTATAGAGGTCCGGGAATTTACACAGGACATGGAGGGATTGTGAATTGGGTAGTGGAAACAAAAGGACATCATTCTAAAATAAACAATATGATATGTATAGGACTCGTACTAACATTAAATATGTTTGAGAAAGAGGTAGTTGAAAGAAAAAAAATCAAATTAGTCGAAGGATTTTATAAAGACACGCAATATATAAGCCTCTTTCAAAACAAATTGACCGAATTAAAATACATCATAAAGCTGGTTCGTCCTTCTAGGACTAGTCAGTGATGAAAATGGCCTAAAGTGTTGATCAAAGGACAAAACGACAAAAATACTCGAAATAGGTCGAACGAAATGCCAAATTCTTAATGGGGATGTGCAAATAACTGAAGATTTTCACAAACATTACATCTTCTCTTCGTCTATAGAATGTATTACCTTACACACGGCTGTTTCTGTGAAATTATGAAATATGGATACGTGCAAAAGAACGGCCATAGTTTTCATGTCAAAACGAAGATATATGCATCGTTTATCCTGCCTAAAGCAAGTAAACAAAACCCAGCGATATCTGTCACCAGGTGGCGCTATCCCAATCTTCCCCCATTAGAATATGATAAATGACACCCGAAATGACAATTAGACATGTCAAAATCTCACTTGAGCTACTCTCAGAAAAGAAAACGTATTTCATTGGTGTCCAACTGGGACCCAGCCCAGAAAACATTTCTGTATTAGCCTAGAATTCGAAGATATAGAATTTCACACAGATAAAAGGGATATGTGCACATAATGCTTGTGAAGCCTGACAAAATCACTTATTCCCTTCATTCCACGTAATAAAAAATGGTAAATTTGCGCACGACCCTTTTGAACATGTCAATTTCATTTCCTTTACCAGCTGTGCACAACTTCCGACTACGACTAAGTTACAAAGAAAACCACGAATCATTCACGGAGTTGAAACCTAGCAAGCCGATCATAGAAATATGTTTGAAAAAGGGAAATGATAACGAAGGGATTATGAAGGTTGAATCTGTGAATTATGCATGAACAAACATGCATTATCAAATGAAACAGATAATGTTTTGCACAAGAGACATTATAAAAACTTAATTAGCCTTCAAATCATGAGCGCTTCTTGACAGAAGGAAGTGAAAACCAGTGGATAATTCTCAAAATAATTTGCTGTCAATTTTTTTGAAATTGTATTTCCCGGTTTTGACATTTCTGCAAATAAAAAGAAATCACATTTTCAAGGAAATTTTCGTTAAACAATGACATTTGCATCATTGTCACAGCTATCAAAACGAGCTTAATGATTATCCTGCAATAAGAGTTCACAATACAGCAATGTACACCAAAACTGTAATTACTTCAAAAGTTTTATATCAGCCTTCTTGAAAGAATGACAAAATAACCTTAAGTGCCAACTTCCCATGCAACGATGGACAAGAGTCGTATTGGCCACTGTATTGGTGCAAACGGGTTAAAAATGATTCCTAGTTGTTTGTCCATTTTAGGCCATGTCCTGTGTCTGCTGAGTAAAACCCGTAACTGAAACTGTCTGATGACAGTGACAGCACGTGGACCTCGCGAGATTATGTTACCACCTAACAACTACGAGGTATTCAATGATAACAAACCGATGGAAGCCCCAGAAATATCAGTAAAATCCTGACGGATAAACCCTGGAAAACCGAGCCGGCTCAATTTCATTTTGGATATAAATGGCGACAGATGCTTCTGTTACGTACGAAAACGGAAAAGACAGGAGATCCGCGGGAATTATAGGCAACATTAGCTCTTACGGTTACCATAGCAACAGAGTACATTTGTGAAAATAACCATTATTGGTATTAAATGATTGTTCAATATCAATTCGAAACTTATAAATCTTCCTATTATAATATCACTGATCCATCCGTTTTCTGTAGCACTGTGTCACGCTAGGGTGGGTTATGTGGTGTTATATCATCCGAGCTGATATAACATGATGTCAAGTATTTTCTACCTGAATCCATTGACTATATTGTGCATCGATTGAAATTACGCGGATATTAACAATACACGATCAATTAACTTTGTATCCGTCGACACTGTTACAGGACGTGTTCATTACAACTACCGCCAATGTAATTGGGGGTCTTCATATACTCATATTCATTAGCCAAGGTCTCACAGGAAGTTATTACGCCATGTCTAGCTGTCAAAAACTATGCAACGCCAAATATGATAAAGATACAATGACCAAACGTTAAATTACGGCTCAATCGTCATGTTTTACCTGATATGGATGATTTTGCAGATAATTAAATAAGTATTTATACAATAATCCGATTTTTTATGTTAATGACCGTATCGACTAAACAACAACTGTTCTAAATACATATTGACAACATTAGATGATCTGACCACACGGGAACATTGTACGATGTTTACTTGCCGAAATATAAGCAATTTGATTCCAACCAAACCGCCTGACAGCTTCAGGTCGCCATCTTTGTTGAAATCAAAGCATCTTTCAAACGATCTTGTGATCCAAACTTATAAGATTATAATAGAAACAAAATTTTAATTTTGAAATATTTTAATTAGTTATGCTTAAGGTGAGCGAATCATAGCAAGTATTTACAATGAAACTTTAATTTTGTACTCAATACTGATCACAATATTTTTATTTTGACATTTTTTATTTCTTTCATTTCATTCCCTTTAAAAGATTAAATTATATTGGCAGGAAATGACATTTGATGACGTAACCGGCAGCCCACATGCTATTAGAACGTGACCCGGAAATAATGTTCACCTGTTCCCGATAGAAACATGACGATACTAAAAACAGAAGATTATCGAACATTACCGGATTATCTTCGCACTTGTTGTTGAGACAACAAAGTGCGATAACACAACGGAAGGTAACGCTGATTTAGTTCAGGGCTATTGTATCAAGTAAAAAGAACAGTTATTGCGAAAATAGCAGTATTTGCTTCACCTTGTTGGGCTAGACCTTACTTTTGTTTTACAGTTTACGCACATGGTGACATCATGGTCATATAAATGCTTCTTCTTTTCAACCATAGTCGATCTCAATGCTTACTAGTGGGGTTTTTCTATCAAGAATATTTGTTCTTCTTATGTTCAGTGCATCTTCGTTTAAAATTGACTTTGTCTGATCTGGAATTTGACTACATGTATGCTTGACCACAGGGTCACGTTACTATCATATCCTTTTGCAAACAGTTGGTATGTCTGTGTACCCTATGACTCGAGCTCATAACCTGTCTTTTTACTATATGACTCATAAACTGTCACAGGTTTACTGGTTATTGAGTTATAGGGTAAACAGACATATCAAGTGTGTCACAGGCTAAGTCATAGGTAAACAGACATGTAACAGGAGAAAGAGAAAACGTAAAAGCTAGACTGGGGTTCGAAACCAGGACCCTCCGAATTCAAGACGGACACTCTACCACTGAGCTACATGGTTGCCGATGATCGACCCAATCCAGTTCCGCTACATTCCTCCCTCCTTTTTTCAAGTCTTCGCCCCCAAAGACCACAAGTTCCGATATCCCCTTGCTAAGCTTACTCCCAATGCTTGAAACAAATGCAGTTGCCAGACCGGGGTTCGAACCTGGGACCCTCCGAACTCTAGACGGACACTACTGAGCTATCTGGTCTCCGATGATTGCCCTAATCCAATTCCGCTTCAGACTCATCAAGTGTTTACAAAACAATACAACAATGGTGTGGCCCTGTGCCTGACTGACATTACTTAAGACAATGTGCACAGGGGGTATAGTGTTGTCAATAACATTTTTGCACCCCCCCCCCCCCCCCCCCCCCCCCCAGGGGGAACGGACTACACAATCTTAACAAATATTTGCATTACAGGGGGGGGGGGGGGGGGATGCATGCAAGACTTTTTTAAGGGTCACTCGGGTTAGTACAGACAAAGTTTTTATTGTATTTGGCGGATGTCAGATTAGCACATATTTAATTCAAAATTACATGATCTCATCAATAATTAGTCTCTTTGCTTTTCATTTTAAGGTTACCTGACTCAAACAATTTTCTCCTTGTAGTTTTAATCTAATTGTGACAGTTTGTAATAGAGGATATAATTCCTCTGTGGTGGAAAGGAGGGTCAGAAAGGGCATAATTATAGTCCAAGACAACACCCCTGTTAATTTTTTTTTCTTCCGTATGGCTTACTTGATGATCACAATGTTTTCAAACTTGATCTGGGACATTATTTGGCTGGCCTAATTGTTTAAGAAACTTGGGGCACCCTGCTGGCTCCCAGGGAGGGGGGATGGGGCCCAAAAGGACGATTCTACAATTGAAATGCACATTCTATATCTATAGTTATGGTCCCAAATTATGAATGCTACCTGGTTTGTTTGAATGAATGACCTTAACCTTCATTTGCACACTGGAGCCAGACATGCAAAAACCCTGAAAATCTTCAACTCAATAACCTTGAGGCCAAGGTGAAGTGATACAAAATGTGTTTAAAATGAACGACATCGACGTACATTCAAGGTCACAGCAGTCAAACCTGCTTAAATGTCTAAACACTTTTTTCTCAATATGAAAAATGGTCCAGAGAAGCAGGCGATTCATACAGGCCCATATGGCCTCTTGTTTGGTTGCTGCATAATTCCTCAAGTAATCTTTCAGACTCGGATGTCAAAGGACAAGTCACTATTTCTATCAAATGAAAATCAGCTGCTTCGAACACTACATGTAGCTTCAGATTTGAAAGTCAAATGCTAAGATAATGTAAATATATAAAGAAAAAATAATGCACATATCAATAAAAGACCATGCTTTCCCTAGATGAGAAAGTATTAAATGCTAGCTCACACAATTTTTCATATATTCTTCACGCGGATAGATACGGCAGCATTTTAAATACTTTAATATGTAAATACTTATTACTGGTTAGCTTGTAATATTATTAATAATAATATACACCATCATATTATATAGCGCACTATCTAAATTGCAAACTTACTCTAATGCGTTTCACATAACATAATTATATAACCCCCTTCTTGAATTTGGTCAATGTTTTTGACTTCCCTGTAACAGATGGTAAGCTGTTCCACAAAGTGGGCGCTACCTCTCCAAAGCACCCGTTACCATAAGTCACAGTAAGAGAATTTGGAACGAATAACAAAGATACTGTCTCCGATTGTCGTGATCGTGAATGCTTGTACAGAGTGAGAAGTTCTTGTTAATATTCAAGAGCTGTTTCATTCATTGCCTTGTACGTGTACATCAAAATATCTAACTGTGACCTGAAATGCACAGGTAGCCAATGCAATGAATAAAGCACTGGTGTGATGTGCTCCCTCTTTCGATTGCGGGAAACCAGGCGTGTTGCAGTGTTCTGGACCCTCTGTAGGCGGCTATTAGGTGCATCTGATACACCAAGGAGCACAGAATTACCATAGTCTTATCGAGAAGTAACAAGCAAATGTCTTGCATGTATCTGTGGTGATGAACTACCGGATACACCCAATGTTTCTTACAGCTTGGACTGCCTCAATCATTTGGGTACCAACCTTTAGCTAGAGACTTTAAGTGTGCCGACACTTATGGGAAAAGACTTTCAGCTGTGACCTGATAACCAGGTAGATTTGACGACGACCAATTTCCCCGACTGATTTAGCATAAAGACAGTAGTTTCCCTTGAGGAACCCTAAAGTCTAAGGTTTTGTTGTCCGAAACAGTTAATCCAAAAGCCACGCACTGTCGTCGTTCTTTCAGGTAGGATTGGATCCTGCAAAGTGCATCACCAGTCACCCCATAAGAGTACTCTAGACGCTTCGAAAGTATGACATAATCAATGACGTCAGATCAAGCATGATGAGAACTCTTCTACATTGTTTACCAGTGCGGTAGCTATATCACTGTAGACGCGACGTAGGGCCGCCTCAGTGGACTTTACCGTTCGGTATATTGATTGCAAGTGGTCATGAAGACTGCTTGCATGGCGATAATCCTCTAAACGCTGGAACACAATTTCTCCAAGATCTTGGAAAGGAAGATTTGACACTGGACAGTAATTCTTCCGGCTTTGTTAAATCCAGGCTTTTTCAACAGTGGTCTAACATGAGCCTTCTTGAAAAACAATGGGGCCCTAGACTCAGCTTATGATTTGTTCATGATTGAGGTTATCAAGGGGAGCAGTGCTTCAAGACATTGCTTTAGTAAGACTGTGTGAAGTGGATCCAGTTCACAATATTTCGATTGCGAGTTTGAAGTGATCCTGCGCAACTCATCTCTGGTTGTTGGTGTGAACTTTGTCAAAGGCTCGCAATCGAACTGAATGCCAGTCGCCACGACAGAGATATTGGTGTCAGAAGATGAATTCACAACATCAATCTTTAGTCTGATTGTGTGGATTCTTAATCTAGTCCTTCGCCATTGTTTCTCTGCCTTTCCTCATATCTGTTTTGCATCATGAAGTTGTTCGTTGTACCAAGGAACGTTTGGTCTCACAGTATCCACATTTGTCTTAATAGGGGCATGCTTCTCGATCAAAGCGGCAAGAAAGATGTATATGCTTCGACAAGACAGTCAAGACAGACAGGACGTCAGTGGAGGACTGAAGAAGTATGAATGTCTTTGATGAAATCTAGTACGGAAATTTTCTTTGCACGTTTTGGTTTACAACAGGTAAGTGTGGCATGGTGGCAATATGATCACCAGATGGGTTTCCCTTAGCATCACTCAGACACGGATCTGTCACTAAAACTTCTCCGTGAATAACAGAAGTATGTTCTCTTGTGACAACCACATCCAATGTTTGTCCATGTGTATGGGTAGCTCCCGCCAGATGCTGTATGAGCCCCGGGAATCACGTAACCCGGAGAACGGGAATCTACATTAGCTTTATCATCCAAGTGGAAATCTATGCAACCAGTGCAACACTGTATAGATACACCGGGGAAATAGTTTTAACTAAGAAATAGTTCAAATTCACATAAAATACTTTTATGAAAGGTATTTTTGTTTGTTCTCTTAGTTGGCTAATAACATACCAAAAGTTTGCGAAGCCCCCAATTTTGGTCACTTTGTAATAATAATTACATGATGGTACCATCCAAGGTGTGTCCACTTCAGGATTAAAGGTCACCACTACATTGAAGCGTTGTTGCCGGTTTGGTCAACGTTTAGCGGTCTTTTCCCGTATATATCGTGGAAGGTGTGAATACACAGGTTTTTCCAATCATCGAAAATGAAGACTTTTCAAATTACCTAAAATGTATTCAACTTCCTCGTACATGGGATGACACTTGCATATTGTGCACCCTCCCCCATATACCTAATATTTTTATGATATGTATCTTTACACCGATGTTAGTTTATTTCTCTTCGATTGAACAATATATGCTTCTGCGTGGGGTTTATTTGTTATCAACGAAATACGCTGGCTGTAGGTTGAAAGCCTGTAGCAAGGTCAACTGCCACAAACCGGGAAACATAAAAAAGACATTAAAATTGGTTTAATCTTTATACGGCAGTTCAAATGATAAATTGGTAATGAAAACTAGGATGTTTAATCAATTTTCCAGTTTTATTTAAATGTAGAAACGCCTGGAAAGTGGAATTTTATTTTCTTGAAAAACATCATTGAAAATTCCGTTTTAGCTTTATCTTCTTATGTGTATTGGACACAGAATGTCAGAAATGAAATAAATTGGAACAATATAATGAAGTTTCCATTGAAATTCATTATCAGCTTTTGTTTGACCTTGAATTTATTAGTAAAATACTTGCAGCCAAAGCTCACATTGATTGTAGTTATCGCAACGCGTTCATTTCAGGAATCGTCACACCGGGGGAAGGTATGACTGTCAAAGTAGGTGTTATCAAGCAAAAGTGACTATCTAAAGATAATGTGGACCTGTTTTTTAAGTTTTTGTTTTTGTTTTATTATTATTTATTTATTTACTTATTTCGGAACTTCATCTTTCACACAACAGCCCTAGCTGGTTATAAAACATGGATATCTAGGATGACACCAGGGGAAGAAAACGAGCGAGAAAAATACACGCATGTCACCCTAAATATCCTAGGTATAGCCTAGTGCACCACTAAATCACCATGTCGACATTGTACATATTTAAAATATCTTTTATTGATATAAACAATCACCACGCTCGGGGATAACTCCTTCTCGGCTGATACGGTACTGACAGAGTGTAACGAAGGGAAGTAACTCTGATGCATTAGAATAGGATCATAGGAACAGCTGGTGTACAAATTGTCACATATCATGGGCTTTGCACGAATTCCCAACCCAAGCTGCATGGGCTGAGAATATGTGTATCAAGAGTGGGTAATACACAAGTATATTGAACAAGTGCTTCCAGAATTAATTTGTTTACATTTAACGGGTCGTTAATATCACTTTATCTAATATCAACGACTCATGCCGTAGTATTGAGCCAGATACGACATAAATAATTCGAAAAATAGGTAGATTAGTAGGTAGAAAATTGCCTGTCCATTTCATAGGGGCTAGACAACACTGAAAACCGTGTATTTGTACTCATTCCTTCTAAAGCTCTTAAACGTTCTCAAATTCTTAAACCTTGTTAAGATCGGGAAAATCGAGGTATACAGATGTTACAAGGTTTAAGAATGTTCACTAATGTCATAAAATTTTCAAAATATAATGAATGGTAGCCCGGTCACTGATGGGAAGCAAGTTACTCAAGGCAAATACAGTGATAAGGCGTTTGTGGTGCCGTTAAATTAAACACTAGGTCTGTATTATGTTATGTTTTTTAAGTAATAATTGTATTTCAACTTAAACGGTCAGGCCGCATAAATGGAAAAAAAGGTTCTGACCAATCGTGAAAGTTTCTGCATTTACTTCGGCAAGAGAAGACATATTTTCAACCAATCCCGATATCACACATCATTGTGTTCTGTACTGTATGACGTAGCTTTTTTAAATCGATTAAACGGTTTCACAGGAAATTATATTCGACAAACATCAAAATTTAATGGTGAAATCCTATATACAAAATGTATTGATATTTCGAACAGTTTACAAATCTACTCGCCCGCGGGAACTGAAATTTGATCGTAACAGGCAGATATTAAATGGAGCAAATTCGTAGCAAGTCCGCAATAAAAATCTGAATATATAAATATACTCTATTATAGACTTTAAAAAGCATCGTATTCAGTTTCCTTTACGGTTCGTTTCGTGTAATATAATCTGATTTAGGAATATATAACAACTCTTGTTAGCCATAAAAAAAAAAGAGTGCAGCTTCGTTAAAATCGTGTACAAAGTTTTCTTTAAACAAGTAACTCGTTCATATGACAGCATCTATTGCAAAATACTGGAAAGTTGTAACAATTGTACGAAATATCACTTTAACGCGTAAAAATCTAAGTCGCAATTGTCACTTTGGGGCATGGCGTCATTTTCTGAAATATTTATTGAAATCAAATAAAGGTACATAAATGTATAGCAGAGAAATGAGACATTTGTTATTTGTCGATTACTGATAAAAACACCAGCAAGCTCCCACACAGTTTCTTTTTTAATTTCGTCAAGTAGACACTTATTGCGTGTCCTTATCAGTTTCTGCCACTACTAGTAGGTATGGAGCGAAAAATTCCCTCATCGATTCACTGCTTATCATCCTATCCTAGTAGTAAATTGCGTCATATATTTTCTCCGAAATAGCTCTTTTTATTGACACCATGTTTCAGCTGACAACTCAACGTTTAACGACATTTTGGATTTGTTGGCAATGTAAGCAAAGAAAAGTTGAATTCAGGAAACTAAATGAAATGAAAAGTGTTGGAAATTACTTGTGATTCCGAGTTATTTTGCTTGTGTACAGTATTATATTACACATTACAGAATGAAGCCACGGAAATGGTGAAGTTAGTGCGTTCTAGATCGTCACACATACAGCAACAGCTATAATTAAAAGAGTCGATCTGCGTTGATGTTCATCAACCATATGACTGCCATCTTCAACGGTTCGACCATGGTAGGGCTTGTAGTTTTGTTGAAATAAAAATACAAGAACTTTACACGAATCTCCAACCTCGCGCTTCTCATAAACACAACAGACCGTGTATGCAGGAAATTGTGCTAAGTCCCTGTGCGTCCAATTAAATTTTCCTTACAGGTAAATACCACAGGCGCTTTCATAGAAAATGCGATTTTCAACACAAAAAAATTGATATGACAGTGGTATGTGTAATCTGTTAAGCTCATAACAGATTACACATACCACTGTCATATCAAAAAAAAATGAAAATCATATTTTCTATGCAAGCGCCTGTGGTAAATACTGTCGACAAGTTGGTTGACACGTATCCAATGTTCCCAAACATTCAGCGCTATATGACATCGTTGATACACATAACCCCCAATTATTTTGTTTTAGATGTGATTATCTAGGTAGTACAAGACTTCGAAGGTTCGTACCGTGATCTTTATTATCGAATACCTTATAAGACTACGGTATGTGCTGTCCACCAACAGAGCATCACAGCAGTAGGCGTCAATGTCGTTTGGTCATGGAACAATGAACAGTAGTTTTGGGTTACAGAAGAATTCAGTGGAAACCGTTTCTCGCGTAAAGCAAATCATGAAAGGAATCATTGAGAAATCGTAGAAAATGGAAACATCAACATGCATCTAAACGAATCCTGATCGTAACGTTTGATTCCCCGTCCAAAATGTAATGAGATAGCGGACATGTTTGTTTAACAAGCGAAAATCACCGTGCAGGGAACTCTTGTTTTCTTTGCGGATTAAGCCTATTATAGTTTGCGTCAGAGATTTTCTTGGTTTGAAAATACAGGATGATCGCGTTGGGAGAAAAAATGGGTGCTTGATTCAAACCCCTGTAATCAATTTCATTTTGGCGTGTTTTTATTTAACGTGTTTAAAAAGTGCTATGGAACGACTTGTGAAATCTCGATGTGACATGCTATAATTGTAGCTAGAGCACGTCACGTGCCGACCATCTTTGATCCGGTGACAACAAGCGTCTCCTTGATTAGGATATAATAGGTGAGTAATGACAATGAATGAAAGAGGCGAATCGACCGAAAACTCATCAGCTCGGCCGACCCAGATTTAGTAGGCCGTATTGAATAGATTTTTTTAAGATTATCAGTTGTGATAACGAATTATATAAATAGTTCCACTGAATAAAATAAATTGTTGAGATTGTATGGAAATCGCTTTACAATTAAACTCGTAATAACAAGTCGCTTTACGATTAAACCCGAAATAACAAATTGCTGAATTTGTAAGTCAAAGACTGGGGTAGAAGATGGATACCATTTCATATTAATATGTAATATGTACAATTTGCGATGTCGCCTCATTAAAAAACTATTGCCAAAATCCTTCAATGCTAAAATCAATAGTTATTATGTGTAAACAATATCAAAGAATTAAGTCGTCTAGGCTTTATTTTCAAAGCCAATAGGATCCGATCTGTATCGTACTCCACTTTGTATTTGTTTTACTGTTCTCTGCCAATATTATGTATTGTGTTGTTTATAATATGTACTTATGGGCCTTACGGCCCAGTTAATAAAGAAAATTGAAAATTGATACTCACGGTTGATTGCACTACTCTACGCTACTTAAAATAAGTGATAAGTGTAGCGTAGCGTGGTGCAATCAACCGTGGGTATCCGACGATGATAAGTGTAGCGTAGCGTGGTGCAATCAACCGTGGGTATCCGACGATGATAAGTGTAGCGTAGCGTGGCGCAATCAACCGTGGGTATCCGACGATGATAAGTGTAGCGTAGCGTGGCGCAATCAACCGTGGGTATCCGACGATGATAAGTGTAGCGTAGCGTGGCGCAATCAACCGTGGGTATCCGACGATGATAAGTGTAGCGTAGCGTGGTGCTATCAACCGTGGGTATCCGACGATGATAAGTGTAGTGTAGCGTGGTGCAATCAACCGTGGGTATCCGACGATACTGTTGCAATATGATTTCGGTTACTCGTATATATTTGTTTATGGAATAATATAAAACCAACTTCAATAATAAGACCGCGCTCCCTAGTATGGACCTAAATGCTGAGAGAATTTCTATGTCGTTTTGACTAATGCCGTGTTCTACATGTAGTGGTGCTACATTCTACAGTACAATGGCCATCATTAATCAGGGACAAAGTGCTAACTGAATCAAATTAATCTCGCATTCCTTCAACATCAGTAAATTTCAAAGATACTATATATGACGAGAAATTACTTTAAATTATTGAACATGTACAGATTAGATAAACACATTTCAATTCCAATAGTCAAATATAATGATGGCTCTAATAAACTCACATAAGTTAAATTCTTAAATGCGAAATGCCATTACATTAAACAATAAGCCCGCATAATTCGACCAAATTAATTTTAATCGACTGTATTAAGTATGGACTGTCCTGTGTCTGTTATTTCGTTTGGATCCCAACTGCTCGAGACGGATCTCCCATATATTGTTCATTAAGTTGCAACCAGCTACTACGAAGAAAAAATGACCCTGCCTGTTCATGAGGTGATAAACCCAGCAAATAAAACTTGTAGCATCACCAAGTGTTCTCAACGCAACTTTTAATCCAAGGACAAAGTCGACCCGATTGATATGAGTGCGCTATTATCACGACAATGATCGCTTTTTGAAGGAAGTTTAAATACCGAATTTATCTCTTGAAATCATTGTAGGCGTGCGAGTACCATTTGGATCTTAATCAAATAAAACAATATTACATTTTAGCTTTTTAGAACATAATAACACGGAAACAAGATTTCACATCATACCTCAGATTTGCCCTAAAAGCTGCCATATAAAATCTGTTTGAATACTTGATAACTAACCGCCTTAATCTCCACTATCTGTTATTAACTAGGAACTGTAATTAATGTGTCGGGAGGATTCTGTCTCATTATTCGACCCATTTCAAATGCAACTTCATTTAGTTGCTTTTTATTGGATGGTGGACAGTAGAATAAAAATTGAAACATTTTGTTGTTCATAGTTCAGGATTTTAATTGATGTTGTGTTTTCTAAGTGACAGGGTTTCGAGTTTTGCTTCATTACGTTCAATAATGACACAGGACCCAATATTTTTTTTTCTGATTTTACGTTGTTTTATTTCAATTCCTCCTCAATCGCTACTTCGCTCTTTGATTGTGACGACGGGCAATTCCCCGTTACACTACGGAATAACACGGAGGCAATTCTTGCTGACGTCTAATATCGGAGGAGTATCTGGCAGTGACACAATAAACCATTACAAGAAGATAAAATTGATAGCCATCGTCGTTTTTCTCGCGATTTTTTTTTTTTTTTAATTGTTCCTTTTTTCACATTTTCATCGTCGTTATTTTCAGAAACTTAAGCGCCATCGCCTTCAACTACGTTGCTGCTGTAAATGATCATCTTCATGAGTTTTTCTAACACGAATAGAAAAGTTATTTACTCACTTCACTCTTAAATTGCTGTCATTTTCGCTTTCGTCATCATCATGGCGACGTCGCCCTGTCGTCACATCTTCGCATCGTCGTCATCAACCGTATCGCCGTTGTCGTCCTTCCTACAATCGAACTTTCCAAAATTAACACATTCAAAATCAATACGACCAACTAACACATGCTTCCCCAGCTAAGTTCCTACAGATACCGGGATCTCTTACAGCATGCACTGGTACTGTGAATGAATATTCCGTGCAATATTCTCTGAACATTTACGAAATTGAACCCGCATTTAATCATTTCAGGTGTAATGAAAAACTACCGAAATACCAACTTAACTTGTGCACACTTAAAATGACAAATAATTTCAGATGAACGGGTGGCACAATAAGCTATTTTAAAGAAAATGCTACAACGTTTCAGAGTTTTATTGAGTTACATTTGTCATTCGTCATGTTACCATGTTAACGGTTTCTACATATCTAAAATTAGGTCTCGACACTGCCAGATGACAGAAAGGTGTGTGATCACATAATTGCATTACAAATTACAATCAGTAATTAAATTAGCAGTACTGTATGATGTATGTAGACGGAGTTTTGCAACGAGAAAACAAACGTATCGAACGAGTTCTATTGAATTAATGTTCGCTACAGTTACAATTCTCCCGTACGTCTGTAACGGGCATGCTATCTCTCCTGGAATCCAATAACCATTCCTCGCCCTTTTCCTGGTATCTGTATAAGATGATATGCTGGTTCTGTTCCCTCGTAAGTCTAATTTTAACTACAAATATAAATTTTACTTTACTTGAAGTGCTTTTGAGTTTTTTTAACCAAAGTCAGATGAGCCGGATTTATTGTAAATATTTGTATGCATAGTAGCAACGTTGTCGAGTATTTTCTTTATAGATAGTAGCTTTTGTGATATTTATGGGGCAATCATTCCAAATCGAACCAGATTGTAGATTCATATGCCATATCATAATATAAATTTCTTCTTGACATTAAAGTTATATAATGTAAAAATCGCCAGAGTCTTGTGGAAGGCGCAACCCCTTCCCATATAACATTCCAACGCCTATCCTCTCAACTCTATAGAGATTTATTTTACAGATAATTGCTACTGCATTAAAAAATCAATTGGTAGAAAAAGAGATATACGTAACAGGTATCAGTCTTGGTTAAAAATTAATAAATATAAATATGCTTAATCACAGTTCAAACTTTAAACAACAACAAAAAATCAACTCTAATTCATTTGTAATTGGCATCTATTGTCTTTAATATGGAAAACTAAAAGGTCTGATTCAAAGGAAAGAGCTGAAAGATACGGGTTCAATGACGATACATGATGATTATGATTATGATGTTGCTGATAAGGATGAGTATGATACTAATGACGATGCATGATGATGATGATGATGATGATACATGATGATGATGATGTATGATGATGATGATGATGGCAATGACGATGCATGACAACGACGACGACGACGACGTCGTTCAAATTTGAATTCGTCAAAGAATTCGTCAAGGAATTTGTAAAGAAGAACCCAGTTCCTTATGTGGTTCAAAACCACTTGACGGGCGAGAGTTGCATAAACTTGTGTTTGGTAAGGCAAGAAAGACAACTCTCTTTAAAATTTTGGAATACACACTGAAATTGACCGATTGTCGCTCTTCTAACCCAAAACACAGGCGTCTGTTCTGGTTAGTATGACAAAAAAAAACTATAAGCCCCTATTCCTCCATTTTTCTTTCTTTAAAAGCTTATCAGAACAGACGGCTATGCCCAGAGGGCCTTGGCACAAATGACAGCAGTTCGATAAGTTGGAAAACTCATAAATTGTATCTCTATTTTTTTTCTCTGATGACATTATTCAATGAAGATGTTTTTTCACCATGTTACATATCAAAATAAAAATTCAAAATTTTCCATTCAAACTACTGAACAAATCTGTTTTCGTGCTTGAAAGTGTAAACAAACACAGTAACCAACGAAGAGGAAACGAGCGGGAAAAATGGACATGAATAGCATATTCCTAATACGTCTCAATCATTGGAATAAAATAGTGATATATGCTATGTTTAAGAATAAAGATCTCGTTTTTCAGTAGGCTACATGATCAATTTCTCCCTATTTCAAGATCCAATTTACCTTGTCCCCAGTTTAATGCACTTAACCATTGTATTCACAGTCTGCTACTACGACACGCACAAAGATCTGCTATAGATCTATAATAATGTCTCTTTTGAGATTCTGGTTATGGTTACTGTTAAAATATAATTCATCCTTGCAAGATGTTGTTGTTGTTGTTTCGTTTTATTTACAAGTATGTATCAAGGAAAATATGTACGACAACAGTTCACATTTAACCCCATCACCGGTAGTGAATTGTCGTCAAGACTCCGAGATTTGCACTCTTTTATGCCTTTACAGAATACAGATCTGTATTGGGTATTGTAGTGAATATTAGTATATACTAATGAGTGTGCTGCTAAGCTCCCAAACCGGACAGCACAGTGGTTAATTATATACTCACAGTTACGATGCACGTGCATACGGTTCGGTAGACAGGATGTGAGGCACTTTCCCGCCAATCGATGGAGACCGCATCACGAGCTCATGCGAGAACAGAGTTCCAACAAAGAGAGATAACTCGCCCTCCCTTCCCCCCATTTTCACCAGAGTATTTTATTATGTTGATTGAACAGCTGCCTGACTCAAATTGTGGGTACGGGGTTATATTTTCAATGTACCGCGTTCTTTCAAAGACTTTTAACTGAATAGAGTTTAGGCTTTTTAAACTTTGCGAATACTGTTTTGTTGACAAATTAAAATAAAACAGTCATGATGGGTATTGCTAAAGCGACACATGTCCCCTACCGACACACACACCTCCCCCGGGCTGTCACTAACACCACTCATACCTGAGCCACCAATAACACACCAATCATACCTGGGCCGTCAATAACCTACCAACCAGGTCTGGGCCGACAATAACCTACCAACCAGGTCTGGACTGTCAATAACACACCAATCATACCTGAGTCACCAATAACCTGCCAACCAGGTCTGGACTGTCAATAACCTACTAATCAGATCTGGGCCGTCAATAACCTACAACCAGAGATCTAGGCCGTTAATAACACATCAATCATACCTGGGCCACCAATAACACACCAATCATACCTGGGCCGTCAATGAACTACCAATCATACCTGGGCCGTCAATGAACTACCAATCATACCTGGGCCGTCAATAACACACCAATCATACCGGGGCAACCAATAACCTACTAATCAGATCTGGGCCGTCAATAACCTACAACCAGAGATCTAGGCCGTTAATAACACATCAATCATACCTGGGCCACCAATAACACGTCAATCATACCTGGGCCACCAATAACCTACCAATCATACCTGGGCCGTCAATGAACTACCAATCATACCTGGGCCGTCAATAACACACCAATCATACCGGGGCAACCAATGACCTACCAATCATACCTGGGCCACCGATGACCTACCAATCATACCTGGGCCACCAATAACCTACCAATCATACCTGGGCCACCAATGACCTACCAATCATACCTGGGCCGTCAATAACCTACCAATCAGATCTGGGCCACCAATAACCTACCAACCACGTCTGGACCGTCAATAACACACCAATCAGATCTGGGCCACCAATAACCTATCAACCAGGTCTGGGCCACCAATAACCTACCAACCACGTCTGGACCGTCAATAACCTACCAATCATACCTGGGCCACCAATAACCTACCAATCATACCTGGACCACCAATAACCTACCAACGAGGTATGGGCCGTCAATAACACACCAATCATACCTGGACCACCAATAACCTACCAACCAAATCTGGGCCGTCAATAACCTACCAACCAGGTCTGGACTGTCAATAACCTACCAACCAGGTCTGGGCCGTCAATAACACACCAATCATACCTGGGCCACCAATGACGCACCAAACAGGTCTGGGCCGTCAATAACACACCAATCAGATCTGGGCAGCCAATAACCTACCAACCAGGTCTGGGCCACCAATAACCTATCAACCAGGTCTGGGCCACCAATAACCTACCAACCACGTCTGGACCGTCAATAACCAATAACCCAGGTCTGGACTGTCAATAACCTACTAATCAGATCTGGGCCGTCAATAACCTACAACCAGAGATCTAGGCCGTTAATAACACATCAATCATACCTGGGCCACCAATAACACACCAATCATACCTGGGCCACCAATAACCTACCAATCATACCTGGGCCACCAATGACCTACCAATCATACCTGGGCCACCAATAACCTACCAATCATACCTGGGCCGTCAATGAACTACCAATCATACCTGGGCCGTCAATAACACACCAATCATATCCGGGGCAACCAATGACCTACCAATCATACCTGGGCCACCGATGACCTACCAATCATACCTGGGCCACCAATAACCTACCAATCATACCTGGGCCACCAATGACCTACCAATCATACCTGGGCCGTCAATAACCTACCAATCAGATCTGGGCCACCAATAACCTACCAACCACGTCTGGACCGTCAATAACACACCAATCAGATCTGGGCCACCAATAACCTATCAACCAGGTCTGGGCCACCAATAACCTACCAACCACGTCTGGACCGTCAATAACCTACCAATCATACCTGGGCCACCAATAACCTACCAATCATACCTGGACCACCAATAACCTACCAACGAGGTATGGGCCGTCAATAACACACCAATCATACCTGGACCACCAATAACCTACCAACCAAATCTGGGCCGTCAATAACCTATCAACCAGGTCTGGACTGTCAATAACCTACCAACCAGGTCTGGGCCGTCAATAACACACCAATCATACCTGGACCACCAATAACCTACAACCAGGTATGGGCCACCAATAACCTACAACCAGGTCTGGGCCGTCAATAACACACTAATCATACCTGAGTCACCAATAACCTACCAACCAGGTCTGGGCCGTCAATAACCTACCAATCACACCTGGGCCACCAATAACCTACCAACCGGGTCTGAGCTGTCAATAACCTACCAACCAGGTCAGGGCCACCAATAACCTACCAACCGGGTCTGGACTGTCAGTAACCTACCAATCATACCTGGGCCACCAATAACCTACAACCAGGTCTGGGCCACCAATAACCTACCAATCATACCCGGGCCACCAATGACCTACCAACCAGGTCTGGGCCGTCAATAACACACCAATCATACCTGGGCCGTCAATAACACACCAATCATACCTGGGCCACCAATAACCTACCAACCAGGTCTGGGCCGACAATAACCTACAACAAGGTCTGGGCGTCAATAACACATCAATCATACCTTGGCCACCAATAACCTACAAATCATACCTGGGTCACCAATGACCTACTAACCAGGTCTGGGCCGTCAATAACACATCAATCATACCTTGGCCACCAATAACCTACAAATCATACCTGGGTCACCAATGACCTACCAATCATACCTGGGCTGTCAATAACCTACCAACCATACCTGGGCCACCAATAACACATCAATTATACCTGAGCCACCAATGACCCACTAACCAGGTCTGGGCCCTCAATCAATCAGATAAGGGAGATCAATGACACCAATAGTAAGTCTGGGTCGTCAATGACCCAACCAAACCATTCTGGATTGCCATTGGTACTGGATTCAGGTCTGAAATGTCAATGACCCCACTAGTCAGATCTGGACCGGAAGTGACCCAACTTTCTTGTTTATGCAGCCAATGACCTGGATCAGGTCGTCAATGAAGTCTGGGCCGTCAACGACACTACAATCACTGTCAATGGCCAACCAATCGGGTCTGGACTGTCAATAATCAATCAAATAGGTCTGATAATTTTAATTGCCCACTTATCAGGTCTGGACTGTTAATTACCCACCAATCTGAACTGGACCGTCACTACCCCACCATTCAGCCCCAGGCTGTCAAAGGCCCACAAATCGGGCCTTAGTCGTCAATGACCCCAGTAATGATCCCACCTATCAGGTGTGGGTGTCAATGACCGACCAGTCATGTCCGAGAGGTACAGAGAAACGAGAAACTAGGGGGATGAAGGAGACCCTATAATGGTATTCACATCCTACATCCCTGTGTCAGCTGTTTTATGCTGCCTCCATTTCCTCGTTATGCACCATAACTCCCAAGAGCTGGGTCCACTGGCACCCCTTACCCCTACCTGACCAAATCACAGGGACTTGGCACAATTTATTTCAAATTCCTTTAAAGTTTTATATCCCATTCCCATTCAGAACCTACGTGACATCTCGATGTAACCCACATATTGACTCCATAAGACTATGCCCTTCATTGCAAACATATAACAAACAAAAAAATAAATTCAAATAGTTTTCATGTTTTATTCATTGAGAGATTCAACATGTCTAAAATTATGAATACGTTGATATCTATACATCAATAAATTCATATTTTTACAGTGTTGTTTTAACAAAGGGTAACAAGAACTTGACACAATTTTCAATGTGAAATTTATAACGTATTTAATATTAACTTAAATGATTCTTTAACAATAAGCATGGTCATTTATCTTACAAGTTGATTTTAAATGAGGATGAAAGATGAAGATCTAATGATGATGATATTTGTGAACAAACAGAAGATAAATTAAATGAAGATGAAAATTTGATGATTTAATGCTATAAATAACAACCTCTTGCACAAAGTCACATAGTGTGTACATTACCTAGTACTTCAACATCACAGAATAACACAAAATATTCCCATATTATTTCAAATAATTAATATTCAATTTTTATTTATCAGCAATCTTTTGCAAATATTTTGTGCACTAATTACCATTAAATTTAATAACAGATACTCCATTATCATATTAAAACAAGTCTCACTCCTACTTCTTTTTCCACATTTATCACCAAACGTCCTACCTTTCACTATCCATGTCAATAGGCAAAAACCCTTACTTTCATTTTCAGCGTTTATACTCAAATCTCCTACTTTCATTTTCTATATACTTTATACCAACCCATATACTTTCATTTTCTAGAATGATATACAAACCTATTTAACCAACCCCCTTATTTTCCATCTAGTTATTGCACACATAAGTAACTTTGAACAGATTAAATGGTGATATATACCTGGTAATAACATTAACAAATACAAATGAAAACAAAAATAATCTTACATCACATCCACATGGAAGGACTTATCTGTTGTTTGCCATTTTTAAATTAATAGTTATAAAAAAATTAACTCAATAACAGTTTATTTTCAGCAATAAATTGATATTGTGTAAAATATAAATCTATCTTTAATTGACTACATAGTAGCATGTCGTTAGATGTATCCTCGGATGGACTGGAGTCTCGTACCCTGATCAAACACATAATTTACATGAAGGATATAATTTTCTTAAAATGAAATCATGACGAAGAAGTTCCGAAAGTGGAATAGTTGAAGAATCATAGAGACAAAAAAGTCACTGGTCAGACAGACAACATAGAACTTTGATACAGACTGTATTTCATCCTATCATCCCAGAAATGTATACCATTTGGAATAGTATGTATGAATGGGACATTCCTTATTAAGTTTCAGGGGAGGTAGGATGAATTCTACAAAAGCCCAAATAAATACAAAGTCAGGAGGAAGATAAACTCCTTTCATCGTTCTGGAGCAGAATACATTATTAATTCTCAACAACATCAACCAGATAGCAGGCAATATTATTTGCAGATCTAATAAAATTTAGAAGATTAAGTTTGTGTCTAAATTTCTCCTAAACAATACTACGTATTTACATTATCTACAAATATGTACTAGTTTTCATTTGTTATTAAGCTATAAGTCTGTTATATAACAAAACTAGAAATGTATTTATCTTCTACTGCCAAAGGATTCACTGCAGTTTTTGTAAGATTATGAGATGTTGTTGGAGAACTACACTAAGGGGAGACAATTATACATGACAAGAAAGATTACTTACACCTGGACAACAATAGACAACACAAAAGTTAAAAATGAGAGATCTGGATGATAAATGCATAAGATATGACAATCTTTTCAGCACCAGTTTCATTCTTCTCACACTATCACAATGAGTATTGTATCATTTATCTGTTCTATATAAATTATATATACTGGTGTACAATTTTGTCTTTTACAATTTTCATCATCAAAAAAAAGAAATTCATTAAATGAACCTTGTTTTGAGATTTTTAAGTTATGTTTATAATTTCAAAATTATTATTAATCTTTTATATCTTAAAAATATATGAGCAATTATTAGATCCGTTCCACATTAAAATTATTTGTTATTATTTGAACATTTTGGGCTGGTAGCTACATTTCAGAACAAAACCAAATACTTTCATATATTAATCATTTGCTCTTAAATTAGATTAAAAAAAATGTATAATACAATGCATTTTAGGATTCCATTTCAAAATCAATTTTTAAATATTAAGGACTGGGGAGACCTAACTTAACTGACACCTGACTTAAACAACTTTGTATCACATCTGAAATATTTGTATGCCCCAAAATATCACTTTTGGCTGTCTAACCCCAATTAACCTTATCAAATGACTAAATTATCAACCCTTACCCTAATTGGAAGTGCCAGGTGCCAATGAATATGTTTTCTAAGCTTTAATAATGAAATATAAATATACTCTGCATATTTTTCTATCTCTCTGTGTGCCCACCATACATATAAATATAACGATTCTCTCACACACACATACTCCACATGGTATACTGGCTACGTCCATCCTCCTGATCTGTGACCAGTAATATCAGTCTGTTCCGGGATATAAATACATGATAAGTAGCACTTTAGGTTTTCCTGGAACGATTTCTGAGACACAGGATCAAGTCCGGATGACCAGGATGCCAAACATCCTGGATACCACACTCTGGAATGTCCATTCATATCTTGACCAGCAAGATAAGTTATCTCACAGAGACTTATAACAAATGAGTTTACTGAACACAACTCTGGATTGCAGTACACTCCCTCCCGAAGTCGAAAGACTGATATTTGTAATTTTTTGTGTCCTTTCACATTTCACAACTGTCTTTTGTTCATTTCCTACGCTTGGATTTCCTGTGTAAGACAGGGTTCTGGACTAGTCATAATCCAACCTGTGCTCTGAAAAGACAAAACAGATGACATATTAAATTATATTTAATAATTTTGCAGTGAACATGTGTTTTATGATGTATATATATAAAACACTAATTAAATCTGTAATACGCCAAGGAAAGGGGGCTAACAAGTAAATTTGCTTTCAAAATCAGAGGTGGGCTGTTTGCTAGACAAGGAAGTAGCATTTATTAGCCATTGTATTAGAAATAGAAAGTCTATCACAGTGGACCAGACAGGGACTTATTGTCAGATCATTTTTCAGTAATCATCAACTTAAATATAAACCTATTGATGAATCAAATATTCATTGTAAAAATATCATTATTTCAAATATTTGGTAATTTGAGGAAAATGCAACAGGATTTTATATGAACAACTTACAAAAAGACCAAAAATAAAGTTAAAATTAATAAAGGAGAAATGTATTTATTATCATCAAAAGATACATACTTAAGCTTTTTGTGGCGTTCCTTGTCAAAGCTGGTTTCTGGGGCTTCACATTCATAAGATGCCAGGGAGAGAGCTGTAAGGTCAGAGAATTATATTAAAATACAACACACAAAACAGACGATACAAATCAGGTTAGTCCTATAACCATCGACAGTCTAGAATTTGCTTTTTTTTGGCCTTACAACACCAAATAAACAAACTTGCATTGCAACAGATATGACGAGACCATGAATGCACTGGTTCTCCCTCAGTAACACTATTCTGACAATAGCCTAACAATCAGTAACACTATTCTGACAATAGCCTGACAATCAGTAACACTATTCTGACAATAGCCTGACAATCAGTAACACTATTCTGACAATAGCCTAACAATCAGTAACACTATTCTGACAATAGCCTAACAATCAGTAACACTATTCTGACAATGGCCTAACAATCAGTAACACTATTCTGACAATGGCCTAACAATCAGTAACACTATTCTGACAATAGCCTAACAATCGGTAACACTATTCTGACAATAGCCTAACAATCAGTAACACTATTCTGACGATAGCCTAACAATCAGTAACACTATTCTGACAATAGCCTAACAATCAGTAACACTATTCTGACAATAGCCTAACAATCAGTAACACTATTCTGACAATAGCCTAACAATCAGAAACACTATTCTGACAATAGCCTAACAATCAGTAACACTATTCTGACAATAGCCTAACAATCAGTAACACTATTCTGACAATAGCCTAACAATCCGTAACACTATTCTGACAATAGCCTAACAATCGGTAACACTATTCTGACAATAGCCTGACAATCCTTCTTCTATTTTCAAAACAATATTGTGTTACTTTAAACAATAATCCATAATACTTTCAACAATTTAGGTGTAAACTGCAAACATCTGAGAGGATGACCAATTTGATTTCAAATCAGATTAATAAAAGCTATAGACTGCCATTTTTGAGAAGAGGATGGATAAGTCAAGAAATGGTTAACAAGTATCTGAATACAAACATCTTTTGACCAGATTTTGAATACCTTAAAAAAATTATTGATCACATCTAATATAAACTGATAAACAAAACTTACTTGATTCAGAGAAAACTGTCGTGGTGAGAATGTAGCTGAGGACATCGCCTGATCTCTGGAATGGACACTCGACCTGTTGCCAGCTGATAAAGTCGGAGATATGCTTTGCCAGCTGCCAAAACTTCTCAAAGTTGATGTTCCCATTGGCTAACCTTTAAAACAAAATAAACTATATTTACAAACCATAATCAAACATCAAAAATCATCAAAATCTGGAGGAAGACATCTACCGAAAGAAGAAATATTTACAGATATCTATACAGCTATTAACTTTTTCAATATAAGGCACAGAATATTATAGTCCAATTCAAATGAGGGTTGTCTCCCCTGGACTGAATTACGTCGATATATAAAAATATTCAAGTCTACTTACTTGCTATTGCATCCCTCATTGAGGAAATATATGTCTTTGACAAACAGACTGAAGAAAGGAATGACAATCTAAAAAAAGACAATAATACATTGTAAACAATTTATAATGTACATTACACAGATCAATATTTTCATTTTCAACAAATGATATAACAATTTTAAGACCATTCACGGTTTCTCATAGATCTTGAAAAATTTCAATTAACTAATAAATAAAACATAAGACAAAAGCAATTAGAATAAATTATATTATGTTATATTATATTATTATCATATTAGGAATATAATGTTAAATATATTCCAAATACATCGTATTTCAATAACCTAACATTTCAATTGAAGATAGAGAACAATGGTTAAATTCTTCCAATGAGAAAAGAACAATCAAATACCTTTTCTCTATCAGTGGCAGCACTATCCGATCTCCACATCGCAGCCTTCAAACACGACCTATAACTACCAAAGTTGTTGGAAGGGTCCATTTGGTGCTGTAGGTAGAAAATCAGAACAATATAATCAGCTGACTAACAAAATGTTTGTTTCCATGCTGAGAAACCAAGGAATTTAATTGTGTTTAATTATATCAACAAAATCTAATCAAAGGTTTTTCACTTTCAATATTATCTGACACGGATGATATAAAATATAACTTACCTCTAAGATGTCAAACTTTGACGTGTTCACCTTTGCCCACTGTAGGAGAAAAAAAAAACAGATGATTAAATTGATCATTAGAAATCAGGAAAATTACTGAAACGATTTTCTGATGCAGATTAAATACAAAGTACGTTAAACCACATACTGAAAATTATGTCATCATTGTTTAAATGTTCCTAAAATGTTTTAATACATGTACAATGTATTTTGAATAAAAATCAGTTTCAAATAATCTCGAGAATAGCCTTTATTTCATTTTTCTAAAAATCATGAAAATAACAAAAGCAAAATTTGATGATTTATAATACATGTAGTTATCCTAATGTGTAATATTTACACAATTAGTGAAGGATAACTTACCGTTTTCTTTAACCGTGCGACAGGACTCATGTTCATACCAGCTGTAACGATAAAATATAGTTTAATTAAAAGTTACAAAATAACCAATTGGGTCCTGTCTAAAATAAAACAAACTATTTTTTTGATCTTAAAATATCTTGATATGATATCAGCAATAAAGTTTATAGTTTATTTAAATACTTACCAATAATAGCCATTAATGAGTTAAAGTTGCCAATGTTGATACACTCTTTAGCGACATCTGTGAAATATTCTATCATTTTCACTCGGTTCTTCTTTTTTAAATGCTGAAAAAAGAAAGATTTTAGGTTTATAGTGGAGTTATTAACACATTCGATTTTTATTGAATAAGGTCTGTTTTCAAAATGTTATGAGTTAGCTCCCTTTACTTAATATCTCGCTACATCTAAGACTGAAGATTCAAAAGAGATTCAAACAATGTAGGAAATAAAATACAGATACATAGTGTATTTGATTCTTTTTCTGTGGACAAGAGGTCATTGATGTGTTGACCATTAGGTGGTCATCATCAGGATGTCAGGAGGTCCTAGTTGACCACTAGGTGGTCATCGTCAGGATGTCAGGAAGTGCTATTGAACACTCACTATATTAGTATACTCATTTTTATACTTACTGAGCAAATTTCTGTAGCTACAAAGTAACTGAGCCTGTTAAACCACTGGACATAGGCTTCTAAATTGGACGTTTTCTTCACATCTCTGTACGTCGTCTGTGTAAAGAGAAAACAATCCAGTTATGGGTTGTGACTTCACAGTCAAGGATAGAACATGATGTCTCCATCTTTTTGTTAGAGTTGAAATACTTTAATAGTTTTTAAGATATTGCACACTATGTAATTTATACATACGTTTTCCATATTAAGGTGGTAGAATTTTCATGTTTGATTAATTCATTATGAATGGAGAGATCGAATAATGTCAATTGATTTTTATCAATATTTAATGATAGGGACCACTTTAATGCATCTAGTCAGCTAGTAATTACCTCAGCACTATGAGATTCTTTGGAAAATGCTTGAACAAATTCTTCTGGTCCGATGTACCGTAACCGCTCCAATTCTATGTGTGTGAGTTGTTGAGCAAATTCTAAAGGATTACCACATACCTCTGTTATGTCCGTCTGTAAAATACAAAACAAATCTTTCTACTATCTTCTGCCCTGGTCTATAAGACATTTTCTTGGTTTTAATATAAGTTCCAATAGTTTATTAAAAACTTCACATACATTTGTATCTCTTTTCTTAAAGATATTTTATTGGATAGAATTTCAAAAAAGTCATCTGATGATAATTTCCTGAATATTTGTGTTAATAGGGAAAAATCATCATTGAAGAGCTTAATAGATATCTTGAAAGACAATTATTTTTCTTGCATTCAAAAACCAGCTATGGTTAACCTGTTAAACTGCACCAAACATTTACTAGATGACCAGGAAACAGATAGGTTTTAATTACCGTGGGCACCTCCTGTGATTTGGATTTTTCTAGAGCTTGATCACTCCATTTGGACAATTCTTCCTCATACTTCTGTAAGCCTGCCAACTGTAAATAGAGAGTGGAGTCTAAGATTTATTGTCTACCGGAGAGGTTACAGCACCATCTGCTGAGAAGTTAAAACTGCTAATGGAGAATTGTTTAGTTTAACAGCCAGCTTTCTGTGGCTACATCTGCTGGTATGGGAAGTGGTGCCTGGAAACATGTACAGCTAGTAACACACGGGCGCCTACACAGATACATAATCTTAGGCAGGATCCATTAAATGATTGGCATTTTAATTATGAAACTAGATTTCTTAGCACCGATTCACTCTACAACGGAGCAGTTATTACGAAAGTTTAGAGAGTACAGAGGCAGGACGAGAAATCTATATAAAAACTCAACTTTCTGACCCAATGATTGTGTCAAATTCCTAAAAAATATACATGTATACGCAGTCTAAAAATAGCTTACAACATCATGAAATTTTTTAAGACCTTCTGATTACGTTTGAGTTAAGGCTCAAATTTCCAAGTCACTCCCTCCTATCTAGAATGTTTTCCTCTCCTCCCCAAACCCTTTTATCTGAATCTTTTATTCTCTCCATGTAGCCACATGACTAGAATTTTTGGTAACTCCTTTTTTACAAAAGATTAATGTATCTTTATTTCAGAGTATAGATAATAGCTGCAAAATGTTTATCTCAGACCCATCATACAAGCTTTTCATGATCAACTATGACAGTTCTGTCACCCAAGACTGTCCATACCCATTGGATCTCCCTTATCTGACAGCCACCCCCACGATTTCTTGCCTCCCATGACCTTTCTGACCCTTTATCCTGGACCACTCCCCCTTACAAACATTGCTCCTACGTTCCTCTAATTAGCCTTCACCATTTAAAGTGACTTGGACCTTGCTTTGCCAGACTTTAAATTATACACCTTATTTTTATCTTTAAAACTATATAGCTCAAAGAAAATCCCATCAAATTGGGTTGTCTAAAAAACATTTTGAAAATCACATCTGTGATTTTCAGGAAGTTCCCATTTTGAACACTATCAGTTGTCAAAAAAAAAGAACAATGATGAAATTATCAGCCTTATAAACCACATGGCTGGTGTGAGGTAGATACTGGCCAGCCTTATCAGAAGTCATGACATATCCCTATTAACCTCAGATAGCCACAATTATATAGTGTTATAAATCCAGGGTGGTGACCATCCTAATCACTAAGGTCAAGGTCAAAGGTCATTCTCAATCACCAAGGTCAACATCAGACACAATCTGATATTGAGGTGTTGAAACTAATTACAAGGTCATTGTTAAGGATTAACTGAAACATATCGGAGGTGGCAAAATCGTATACCTACCCTGTTCATTAGGTTGTGTTTGATGTTTGTGACATCGGTACGTAATTCGGGATAAATAGCTACAATTCGTTGTGTGATTTCTTTCAGTTGGTTCATCATCCTATCATCTCGGAAATCGTAAGGAAACATTTCGGCCCACTCACTGTTCAAAGAAACGTAGAGAATGTAAACTATTTGTGCCAATTGCATTACACCTGTATCTGAATGTACAGTGAGGAATCATTTAGATCTCAAACAGGAATACCAGACCCACGCTTTAGTGGAGTCTGGCAGGAGTTCAGTCATCTCTAACATCTATCAGCAAAACGATTGCCTTACAGTGAACAAACGGTGGAGATCATTAAAGCGTTACCTCTACCTGCCAAATGTAACTTAATCAACAGGTGAATTCCAAAGTTATAGCTGAGTGTACTTTGATGGCAATTACTGGTGTTTATGTTGCCTGCTATCCTCGTTCACTAACGAGCGTTCCTCCAAAATATACCAGGAAACTGTTTTTACCAATCTGAATCCCTGACATTTCGGTATTTTTTCCTCTCTAGAAATTCCGACAACAAAATACCTGTGTGTGCCATCATTTTGGTATGTACATATTCTTACTGCGGAGAATGGAATGACAAAGCTTTGTTTTCTTCACAATCTTAGTGCCAAAATAATTCCTCTTAACATGTCTCCAACACTAAATATCTCGTTTGTAAACAACACTAATGCTCTGAAATGTTAATCTTTGACATTTTCTCAGCGAGTGACCTATGGGGAGTTAATTAGGCCCTTCCTTCATCTCCTTGTAGAAATTACCTTAATAACTGGACGATGTTGGGACCAAACTTTCCTAAGTGTTCCCTGTTAGTGTTTGCCTCAGAGAGGTTTTGTTGAAGGCTGCATACCTGTAAGATTAGAAAATTCTTGTTACAACATGCTTCAGGAATTACCTCACAATTTTACTTATCAAATCTATAAAACAAAAAAGGATCTATAAAATAAATGCAAAAATAAAGGTCAAAGTTGTTGTATTCAGAAATATTTAAGACATTAATTCTTGATATTACATTAACACTTTTATAGATTTTAAGTTGTTTATTCTGCAGAAATTCCAGTAAAATATGTTTTTGCTATCAGCAGAATTTATGGCTCTGTGATAAGAGAAGGAAAAGATATATAAGCTTTTTACCTGACAGACTTCGCCTAGCAGGCTGTGTGGACGAATGTAGAGCCGGGAACTCAACAGGAAGGCAAAAACATAGGTTCTCTGGAAAAAAAAACAAAAACAGAACTGTACAGAACAGTGGGATACCAGAATGTCAAGTCAAACTGGCATGGAACATCATTAACACTTCAGCCTCCACCCTAAATGATTCTTCTTTTTTAAATTAAATGTTTGAAAAATTATGACAAATTCTCTGAATACAGAGCTTCCCTGTTAAATGATAATTAAGTTGCACGATGTTTCCTCCAGAGTTGAACTCTGTTTGCCATCAGGATGACAAAAATATTGGCAAGTAGAATATGGTTCTAATTCAGGGAAATAGGTAAATGACTTCTCTACAGGGTACACAAATACATAATCTCCAGGGAACTCCTCAGGAACCCAATCTCCAGGGGAACTCGTCTCGGGACCCCTGATCAGCCCCTACTCCCCTTCATCACCTACTAAATGGCAGACAACTTCATCATGTGCCATCCTCTTAATACTGAAGACATTTTATATTCCTGATTGCTATGCCCTTCTTGGCACACACGTTACCCTAAGCCATTTAAATGCTGATCTCCTACTCAAAGCATCTCCAATATTCAAGGGTTCCACTCTTATAATACTTAACTGTACAATTACGTCATGATGATCGAGATTGAGGGCTTTTTTCAATTAGCAATTTGGTTGTCCTTTAGACAGAGCCTTCAGTTTTGTCACAACACATGTAATCCATGGGACTGGAACCCTTGGATTTGGTAGGTGTACTAAAATTACTTTACTTTGTAATCAAATGCCCTATGCACATACTTAACCACTAGTAAATGGAACATCAATTTTTGAAGTGTCTTTTAATTTTGGAGTATTTGAAGAGGCCTTATACTGGGTCAGCAGACTATCAGAAAACAGGATTATAGATCAATACAACTTCAAACGCTCAGTAAACTGTTTGTGATAAAGATTAAAATCTATGATGGCACAGACTTGTATCCATGGAAACAATAGCTATCAGGCATGTATTGTTATTTAATCTCAGCATCACTTGGACAAATGCCAACAAATATCTTTACTTTAACTATTTATAGTTTTTTTGGGAATTGTTTTACAAAAACAAACGTAGTAGAATTTAACTGAAAGTCATTATAGTATGGCTTTGTAATAAACTTCTACACAAAAGTTCTAATATTAGTGTTTTTCAATGATATAACTGTTTCAGTCATACCACTGTAAACAATTTGGTATATCTCTGCCAAATAACGACCTTGATGTTTACCTACTTGGTAATTTATAAGAAGAAATAAAGCATGACAAGAAAATCAGAAAAACAACCCAAATCTAAAAAAGATTTCTGACTTCTTGCCAGCAGGGCCTTTAGTTTCTCCTTTCTTAATACTCTGCCACTGTAGGCATCATTATCTAAGTTTGACCAGCTTCACAATAAGCTACATAAATCTTTATCAGATATATATCTTGAAAATTTATAATTGAACTTCAAAAGGCGTATGTGTCTTGGATGTAAAATGGTCACTATAATGTAGGAGTTATATAAATAGCCAATATCCTTAAAACATAATTTAAATGCAAAACATTCCGTGAATGCTTGGTTAAGCTTGTCATGCTCGGTGAGGATTTCCGCGCCAGGTCTTTTGATATAGCTCCAGAAGAGATCTGACATATTGTGTTTGTTTACAAAACATCTAAACATTCTGGTCCAGATTCTGGCTCTGTTTATGCTCATAACCTTGTGAATGGGTCAGTAATAGTTTGTGGAGGAGGAGAAATGACAGGCTGGGGAGTTCCAGTATCACGATCTCCTGATCATTTGGGGATACATTTCGACTAGCTTCAGTATGACTGTACTTGTACTGGTTATTTCACAATCGGTAGAAAGTTTGGGTCACCACTTTTAATTGATTATGGTTCAATATTATCTTCAATCACATATGATCGTTATTTTAGAAAGAAAATTATAGCCTTTTAATTGCAACTTCTGAAGAAAATACACCCGCTCTGGTTCAAATTTGGTAAAACCTAGAAAATTTAATTTGAGTCATTGATAAACAAAACCTTATTTAACAATAAACCTATGGTATTCAATATCTTTTAAAGAAATTTTGAAATATATGTCTACATTTACAAGATTTATGCTGGGTACTCCCAGTAGATCCTTAAAACAATTAATTGAGCTACAGATATATATGTCTATTGTAGGTAATGTCACAGTGAACAAAAATAACCACTATCAACCACAACACAGGAAACCATTACCAAATTCTAGCATAGGTGCAGCACAATATTGAACTTTGATCATCAAAAGCATGCATCTGTAACCAGTTATATCTTACCCACACAGATAACCATCAAGTCTGTATTATCCTACTACCACATCCCCTTCAATCCCCCAAAAGCAACCAGGTCGAAAATACCTTGATGTGGTTTGGTTCTAAAGCTGTTCTACACTCAGAAGTGTATAATTTTCCCGATAAAAGGCAGTGAGATAGATATCAGATCTCTATTGTTTAGTAATTCTAAAAACATGGTTTCACATACTATATATATATACATACACTACAAAAATAATAATTGTAAGATAAAATTCTTTCAAATGTCTTGTCAGTAAAAAACATACATCAAATGTTAAGATACCTTAATTTTCCCAAGATTTAGAGAGAAATACAGAAAATCTTCTAATGAATTTTAAATTAAAATGGACAGACAATTTAGATGTGAAATGGATATGTTTACACATACACAAGGCCGACTAATTGGTTTAAACGAGCTGTGTAATATAACCAGATTCAATCTGCTGTGTAGTTCTGCTTCGGGTAATTAATTTTGGAGACTTGGTACTTCAGAGAGCAGACACTTGGATACCAAACCTATAGAAACCAGCCCCCTGGTTCATGTCTATTAACTTGACATGTTTAGATATTGCTGATCGTAATTGGCATCATGTGTAAACAATTCAGATAGCCTACCATTACGTAAACTAATCTAGGTTTTGCTCATCTAATATAAATTTGATGTTATGCATGTCAGTTTAAATTTGTAGCATGTCATACATTTTTACATTTGCTGGCAGCAGGCAAGAATGTCTTAAAACCAACAAATTCTTACATAAGCTTGGCCTAAATGTAATCTGCATCCTAATGAATGGCTAATCAGAAATCAACACAAGACACTAATGCATTAGTCTTGGTAATGAAAAATAACAGATGGCCGCTAAGAATGATCAAGAAAGGAATTCTATGGCTCGAGCTCTTCGTAAATAATTCAGAAGTTTTGATAAAATTATCTAACAGATTATTCCCCCTTATATCCGTACCTGTCCACCAGCCCACTACCTTGAAGGAGTTTCCCTACTTTTTACTTCAAATTATTGCATTAAAATTTTAAATAATTTCTAAATAATGTCTTTATCTTGTTTCAAGATGAAAGGCAAATAACAGGTTTTAAAGACATTTTAACTCCCAACCCCCTCGATCCCCCCAACCCCCCCAACCCCCCAACCCCCTCAATCCCCACATCAACACACTTTCCCCTACATTTCACATTTAAATTTAAGTAATTCGTGGGTGTTGTTGTGTACCATAAACTTGACACAAGATCCTGTTATCCCACGACTATAAACTCAATCCATTTTAATAATCGTCAACTCATTTTAACAACATTTTGAACTTCATAAAAACAATACAATGATGAGTTGGACTATAAACAATATGTCACATTAACCATGATTCACCTACCTGGCATTTAATTTTGAATGTTTCAACAAATCATTCTTTACCTTGTGATATAAATGATTGATATGTATATATTATATAAATATAAATTAATTCTGAAAATCAGTAGGAAGATATTTTATCAATTTCTGATTAAACTTATCATTATTAGAATAGATTTTGTTTTCAGAAACTATTCAAAATGAAAAATAAAATAAAGCAAGCAAACTCAAAATTTCTTACAATATTCCAACATTGTATTGATTTTGGTCTTAAAAAAATATTTATTTATCGAAAAACAAAATCATCAAAGACAGTGGACAGTCAGTGTCAATACTTACATCAGGGTGATAACTTGTGGTTGGCACCAGGTGCTGGATTAGAGCCTCAATAGACCCGGCCATCAGATTGCCGTCTCGGAAAATCAAAGCCTACGATAAGAATGAAACAGGTATTTTTAAGTCAGTAAAATCCAAATGTCAATCCATATTCGTGTATCCCAGGTAAACACAACCACAGTCGTCACCACACATCAGATAATGGCATAACATGTCCGTTAACAGCACCTAAATTTAAATAGTGCCTTGTTTTGATTGGCTAAGTGTATTTTGTTACTCACGGAAGTCCCACATTATAAATATAGAGCCTATGTCCTCGTTTATATATATATATATACAGCCAATTAACGACAGGAAACTTAAAATTGGGTAATACACATTTTGTGATGGTATCCCGTTCCCTCCCAAACTCGTTAAAGAAAATAGGAAAAACAATTTAATGAATTGGTTTGCATAAATATATTAAATGTCATGAAAACAAACTCTGACACATGTCAGAAGCAATATTTCAATAGACCTCAATCATGCAAAAACACAATCAATGTTATTTAAATTCTTCAAGAAAAAAGTCACAAACAAGTTAATTTATATTCCATGTAAATAGTCCATTAAAGTAAACAAGTTGTAAAACCAGCGATACAAATAACAATAAAATAAAGCTTTATAAATACCACAACAAGAGTCCTAACATACCTGTATGAAGGTAGATATTAATATGCTCTCAATCAATAGGTGTATAATCCGTTTTTCTTAGAAAGCACAAAAACACAGTTTAAAACCTCAGTAGAGAAGCAAATCCTTCTCATCGTTTCAACTTTCAGAATAGAAATAACCAGAAACTCCACAACACTGGTTGAGAGTTGAATCACGCGCTGGCTCACTCGACAGGCTGCGCACTTACACAACAGGCCTCAAGCAATATGGCCGTGACTCACTCCAGCAACATGGAGTTTACAGCATCAAGGCTACAATGCTTAGTAATTAGCATCAAGGAAATAATCAATACTGAACCCTATTGTATGACCTCACAAATGATCGTTATTTTAAACCAGTAGATTTTAATAGTGCTTGTATAATTATCACCTGAAAACATCCAAGATCTCACATACCCGTAAATTTTTTTTTTTTTAAGCAGCACGTTTAACGTTTATTTAAAGTTTCTTTCATTAATATATATTGTAATATGTTTTGTAATCAGTTCTCGGAAATTACTATTTTATTGAACTAAATCCAATCATTAACATATTTTCAAATTTGGCATTTAATTTTTGAATGTCAGTCATATTAATTAATATGCATTTCTTTAAATACATAAATCAGTTTTTAATTCTGATATTTAATCAAGGTATTTCCTTTTTAATAAACATTTAATGTTATAAAAATCACATACAACATCTAAATTTAACCTAGTGTGTAATAAATTACTGCAGAGACGTATCTTAACCAATGACCTTTGTAAGGTCAACAGGTAAATGACCCAGGAACAACTGGTGTCTATAAATCTTCTGCTTTCTACATCATTTTGAATTCCATCATGGCCCACAGGGATTTCTGAGAATGCTGGACTGTATTTTGGAAAAATTTTCCCTGAGTCAATGAACCATTGTGTGATGGCAAAACCTTCAACCACTCTACCTTATCTCAAAAACATTTCCAGCCTTATCGCTACCATTCTTTCTCTGACGTAAGAAGACTAGCACCATGTGATAGGCCAACAGTGGAAGGATTATGCGAATATTTGTTTTTTCGATATGTTGATACTGAACAACTACGCAATCATAATCAGTGAGGAAAAGTGGCAGGAAAGTTTCTCTGGCAATGACCTTGACATTTTGCCAAATCATTTTATCCATAAGGATACAATTAAACATTTGTGTATATAAATATGTATGATAACCACAAACAATCTGTAGGTCTTTTTCTTTTTTATCACAGACGAAACTTTTCCAAAGTAGAAAATGACAAATATTCTGTCAAGAGCATTAACATTGGGGAATGTAAACTACTGAGGTCTCGACTACATGAGGCCATGGAAACCTGAATGAATATCTGAGGTTTCACTGAGGGCTCTCAACAATGAAGGCATTTTAGTTTTTTATCACAGTTGATAAGTTATCTACCTCTCACCCCATATTATCACGAGACTGACGTACCACACCGACGTCTGTGGTTAACACTTGTACATTCATTAACCAGGCATAATACTCTGTTGTGTGTATTACAGATTTCTTCTTGTCATCCAAGAAAAGTACTTCAATTGCAAGGAAAAGACAGCCTGCATTCATTGATTATATCTGTATTCAATTCTAAGTAAACAAACTCTATTTTTACTTGTACTTTTCAGCTAATTCACAATTAATCCAAGTAAAATTTAGATGCATGGATATTTGGTTATGTCATTTTTTTTTTAAATTTTTCACATTAGATAAACACATACATCTTTGTTCTGTATTTATTGAGAGGAGAATTGCAAGCCTAGCATGTTAAATATTTCTGAAATAAGCTCGTTCATTGCCTTCTTGGATACCTTAACCTTGGCTAGATACATTCAGTTGAAAAACTTAAAAGTTTATCATGAAATTCTGTTTAGATCACATGATAAAGTTTGGCAATAGTCTCCTATGATTAACCTCATAATACAGTGTAGTTAGTAACGTACAGCAGTGACTACATTCTGAACATCTACATAAATAACACTCTAGCCAGAAAACTCTAACCATATTTAGAGCATGAGGCCAAACAGTTGGGTTTTTCTTTTTTTTTTAAGTATTCAATATTTGACACTCACCTCGTTCTGAGAGAAGCGACCATCTACTTTAGCACTGTAGCCAGCTAGCCGGTGGTCAAACATCTGTGACAGACTGATCATCTGTGGCCCAACACTTTTCTACAAAAAAAAAAAAAAAAAATTAATTAATATTTGCTGATTATAAATACAATTCCTGAGTGGTATCATTTCTAATGCTATTTCTTGACCAGTCTAATGATTACCTTAATTTGACTTCTAACAAGGCTCTCAAATCTCATATGAAGTAAAAGATGAGACACAATGTTGTCATAGCACTATGAATGTAATTTCTTCTGGTAGAGATCATATGTATCATACTGGGAAACCTGAGTTATATATATAAGTCAAAATAATTATCTACATGATCAACACTGCATGTCTTAATAAGTTAGTCTATGTAGACAGCAATAATAGAGCGACTTTCTATCTCCATATACTGGCACAAAGTTAGCATTAACTATAACCTCAACACAACACATCTGTTTTCTTCATACCAAGTCACAATAAAGTATATAAGATTTGTCAGGAACTGACATCTTTTTTCCTTCATATGACAAACTAAACCGTACAAGATTTGCTGGCAAATTTTTACACAAGACATCCTTAACAGTCATCCTTTTGTTCTACAGAGGTCACAAAATAGCATACAAGATTCACCCACATAAGTTTTAATCAGCATCATTAAGATAAATTAGCCAGCACAGTCAGAGTATTATGTAACACTATTTCATTACTACAGTACCTCGAGTCAACTGAAGTTACATAAATATGATACCTTCAAATATCACTGAACTGTCACAAGCTATGGGTGAATGGCTGATTATACTAAAACAGTTTTTTATGCATTATATATAAAGAGTTTTAACTGTTTAAAATTACACTTAATACGTCATGTTTAAAAATGTTTAAAAATAGATTCGATTTTTACCCAGAAAAATACCATAATTAGTTCCCTTTGTGACGTAATGGGAAGTAAGATAAGATTTGAGCACATGAAGCTATTTATACATGTATATACACAGTGCTGAATGAAACTTGTCATTTCCGTGGAAACTCCAGATCACCTCGTGGTGATCACGTCAACATTAACCTTGACCCCAATACTGAAAACAAACTTTACAAAATTCTTTCTGAAAGTATCACTTTTCCCATCCTGGTAAACCCAGATAAATTTAGATCTGTGACAAATTTCTATCAAATCTGTCAAGTGGAAGCAGGCAGAATACATTATAAGACAAGAAATAATATACTACATGGAAAGGGGTACTATTACCAGGGCTTTATACCGAGGGCTTTTAGGGGTCATTAATTGGCCCCATTCCTAGTTGAAATTATTTCATACTTGAGCCAAATTTCCAAAATTTACAGTTAACTCCAGAAAAAATCTTTCCCAATTCACCAATTCTCTTCCCAAAATGAGACAAAAAGGCCCCATCCCAAACCTGTGTAAGTGAGAAAAAAAGGAATTAGTTATGCAAGACCAATATTCAGGCATACAATCAAATATATGCCTTCCTAAAGTTGACTTGCTGAAAGAAAATTCCTAGTTTAATATTTTATTAATAAATGTATTATAAATTTTATGAAATTTTGGTACACGTACTGACAAAAACAATTGGTTGACATTTTGTTCAATGATATCACACAGATATTGTACCAGGTGAATACACATGGATGGTCCAATTCTTCCTTGTTGAAGTGGGTAAAAACCAGGTTTACCTTTGTCCAAGCTGAACATTTACTGCTTTGTAAATAAATCCCTATGTATAGAGACCATTTTCTTCCTGTTTTTTATTTTCAGTTTTTTTAGCATTGTTATAATGTAATGATATCTTTCTAAGTGTTGAGTACCTGAGTAACACTAGCTGTACGAAGGAATGTTCGAATGTTCGTGCGATTGTCGGATAACTTGTATTCAATCTTACTTACAGCACAGCCACACCTACAGAATAGTCCAAAACCTCTTAATGCTCTTTATGAAATGAGCAACTTCACTGAAAATTCCATGCCTAATTGACTTTGGGAATTTGATAAAATTGACATTTGGTCAAATCTTATCATAATAGTGCATGCAAAATTCATCATTTATATGCTACTTCATGACGATGAATCCATTATCTAAATTTACAACATCATTGTGAAATGTACATACTCTAAGTGTACCTATATAGTCATACCGTAAACAGGTTGTTTCTAGATCTCTTTGTAATGTCCTAGATGTGAATGACCTTATACAACAACAGGAATAGGGGACAAAATGTTCAATTAATATACCGAAAACATCTTATGGTACTTGATGTACAATAAGGTTTGGCACCAGACAGGATCACTTCAATAGAAAACTGATACTGTATAAGAACTTAAGCCTCTTTTTAAAGTGAGGTTAAAGGTCATTTGCATATATTCAAATTAGCCTCCTACTATATTGTTTACCAGGAATTCTGTATAACACCATAGAGATTGGATCCACTTCAGTTTAAACATTCCACATCATAACAGGATGTCACTCGGAACCCCTTTCCACTAATCATACTCTCATTTCACTGAATTCACCCTACTACTGTATCTAACTACATGAGCTACTCAACGCTCCTTTGTGCCATGATGTCAGTGCATTATAACAAATACTAGTTTTTTGGAATTGATTTTTTTGTGGACTGATTACAGTTATGAAAGATTTTTTTAACTGTTATTACGTCAAGCAAAGAATAACTTGGTTCCGATTTTTAAAAAAAAACCTATATATTATCTTCTAATTTTTTGATAATTCTTAACTATTTCACTATCAGTACTTGGCACCAATATATCGATATAGTGGTATCATCCCAATCCATCCTTAAACACACCTCAAATACGCAATACACTATCAGTCAATAATCATAGAAACAAAGATTAAAACCTACAACACTGAGGGCAATGAAAAACAACCAAACGAACAAGCCAAAATTAGAGACTAGACGAACAAGCCAAAACTAGAATGAAACTAGACCTCCACGACTGAGGAACATCGTGAAGAAAATCGGCCTAATATTCAGCCAATGTGTCTGTTTCCAAAGCCAAAATCAGTGATATAAACAAGAAAGAATTGTGTTTCCAGGGCCAAAATCATGTCCACTCCTTTATAAACATAGAAAACATTCACCTGCAGCAGCGGAAACCATGTTTACTGTAGGTCACGATTATCTATTAGTGTACGGCCATATGTTTATCATGGCCATGTGGAGACCTCGAGTCTACAGAACACTGGGCCAAGGACCTTCAGGACCAGGAACTGGGTAAAATATCAAAGTGTTATGAGGAGGGAAAACATGACCAATGAAATAAAATACGATCGGGAATTAGGGGTGGAATTTGAAAAAGTTATAATGAGGGTATAGAGAAAAGGATCTCAAAAATTTTCACCTAAAAGTTAGCTCTGACCAGACAATGAAAATAATAAATAATGACAAATAAGTGAAGAAAAAAAATCTAGCAAACAATTGCTTTCCAGGAAATATGAGGTACAAGGTTTTGTAAAAGATTAGAATAAGACTAAATGATATCAAATTGTCAAACTCACCCATGTGGTTTTCACACCTCTGGTAGAAACATCCATTGCCAATATTCTAAATTCTCTCAGGTAGGCCATTCTGACAAAATATTGTCTAGGGAAGAGGAGGGGGCACGGTTAACATAGGGTGTAGGTATAAAAGGATAGGTGTGGAATGTTTCCTTAATTTGACCATCATCACCTTCCATGCTGAAGACATAAATACAGTTGTACCTAGGTATACATACAAACTATCCAACACCCACTCTATGGTCACTATGTGGTCAATTAGTGATATGTGTGGAATAGGGAGTGACATCCAGGTAATCTGGGCAAAACCAACATAGTGTTCATTTGATAATTACCTACTACGGAAAGGTCATTCATTTGCACAGAGTTATGCCATTCTTGTTGACCAAATTTATATATACTTGGGTCCCTGCCTCTCCCACATCCTGGCATTCCAAGAGTCTTAGAGAAACATTCTGGCCAATGATAATGAACAGTAGTAGGAACCCTTGGCCACTCCCACCTGTTCTACCGCAGGAATCACTGGAATTGGTGAGGATGAATGAATGGAGGTGTACTAGAAATTAATGTTATCCTGGGATGGAGAGAGATACCGGATATGTTTCAATACAACTATTTAGGCCAAAGATATATTTAGGTAGGTATAGATATATGTGTACATTGATCTATCATAACAGCTTCCCCCCATCCTCTCAACAGGTGAATGGTGTTTTTGAACTTCATATAGAACTTTAAAGTGTTAGAGATATAGAATATAGATAAAGATACAGGGGGGTAGGAATGAGGGAGAAGACAGGGGCACTGGGGGGGGGGGGGGGGGGCAATAGGGAGAAGAATATGAAGATACTGTTTTGATAATGTGTGTGTGAGGTGGATGTGGGAAGAAGATGAGGGGCACTCAGGGGGATGTTATGGGGGGGGGGGGGGGGGGGGGGGGGTCAAGGACAGGTGCACAATATATATGACACACATGTTTTGGTAACGTTTAATGGGAGGGGGGAAAAAGACAGGGGCACTGTATGGCATGGACTGTGGGGCACTGACTGTGGGGAACTGTGTGACACTGACTGTGGGGCACTGTGGGGCAGTGTGGGGCACTGACTGTGGGGAGCTGTGGGGCACTGACTGTGGGGTAGTGTGGGGCACTGACTGTGGGGAACTGTGGGGCACTGACTGTGGGGAACTGTGTGGCACTGACTGTGGGGCACTGTGGGGCACTGACTGTGGGGTAGTGTGGGGCACTGACTGTGGGGAACTGTGGGGCACTGACTGTGGGGAGCTGTGGGGCACTGACTGTGGGGTAGTGTGGGGCACTGACTGTGGGGAACTGTGGGGCACTGACTGTGGGGAACTGTGTGGCACTGACTGTGGGGCAGTGTGGGGCACTGACTGTGGGGAGCTGTGGGGCACTGACTGTGGGGCAGTGTGGGGCACTGACTGTGGGGAACTGTGGGGCACTGACTGTGGGGCAGTGTGGGGCACTGACTGTGGGGCACTGTGGGGCACTGACTGTGGGGTAGTGTGGGGCACTGACTGTGGGGAACTGTGGGGCACTGACTGTGGGGAACTGTGGGGCACTGACTGTGGGGCAGTGTGGGGCACTGACTGTAGGGAACTGTGTGGCATGGACTGTGGGGAACTGTGGGGCACTGACTGTGGGGAACTGTGTGGCACTGACTGTGGGGCAGTGTGGGGCACTGACTGTGGGGAGCTGTGGGGCACTGACTGTGGGGCAGTGTGGGGCACTGACTGTGGGGAACTGTGGGGCACTGACTGTGGGGCAGTGTGGGGCACTGACTGTGGGGCACTGTTGGGCACTGACTGTGGGGTAGTGTGGGGCACTGACTGTGGGGAACTGTGGGCACTGACTGTGGGGAACTGTGGGGCACTGACTGTGGGGCAGTGTGGGGCACTGACTGTAGGGAGCTGTGGGGCACTGACTGTGGGGAACTGTGGGGCACTGACTGTGGGGCAGTGTGGGGCACTGACTGTGGGGAACTGTGGGGCACTGACTGTGGGGAACTGTGGGGCACTGACTGTGGGGAGCTGTGGGGCACTGACTGTGGGGAACTGTGGGGCACTGACTGTGGGGAACTGTGGGGCACTGACTGTGGGGAACTGTGTGGCATGGACTATGGGGAACTGTGTGGCATGGACTATGGGGAACTGTGGGGCACTTTGTATGGATAGAAGGTTACAGGTACAATCAAAAGAAAAATTGTATGAAATGTAAATACTGTAGAAGCTATATAGTTTTTGCATGATGTTTGAAGGGAACATGTACATGAACATATCATTAAAGTCAGTAAAGGCAGTATACCACATAACAGTATAACATTTGGGGAGAGGGTATATATATACCAGACTGTAGGAGACTAGACAGAAAAAGCTGAGATGTATCTAGATAGGCTAAAGAGAGATGGCACCAGTCAGACCTCGTTATGTCCGATACACATCTTATATAACACCTGAGGTAAAACTGCTACCTGTTTTAAGATGGCTGACGCACAGAGCCTGCTACCATCAATATGTCAGCTCATGAAAATGCCAATTAAAGTCCTAAAAGTTTCCATATATCAATGAACATCTGGATTCCAATACAGCCAAACAGGTTGTTCTTTATGCTGGATTTTTCTGACGTGTTGTAAAACAAGTATACAGGGTATTGTTGAATGGGTAGTGCTAAAGCAATAAATGCCAACCCCCCCCCCCCCCCTTCCGCTAAAAAATGAAAAAAATAGTATCAGTGCATGACCTTGACTTAGACCCTGCAAACCTTGCAACTCAAACCTTAGGTCCCCCAAGTATAATGAAGTTGACATCTTAAGTTACAGAAGTGAGATAATATAATATTTATACCATAAGGACAAAATATATTAAATTATCATTAAATTTGTATTCCTTGTCACATCTGTAAAACATCCATATTAAGTAATACATGAGCATGGGCGGGAACATTTTTCATTCAAGTGCAAGCAAAAGACAATGAGATGAAGTGAGGATTTCCGGTTTCAAAACAAGAGGTTATTTCCTATCAAGGCCCCAATAAACAGTGTTACTCTACATATGTGGGGCGGAAACAAAAATTGTAGAGTAGGCGTAATTAATTCACAGCCGAATTAGCTATGGTTACTGAATGTATCATATATTGAAAATCCTAATTTTTCTTGCAGAAAATTTTGTAATTTCCAGTAATAAACTTTTAAACAGAAAAAGCGAGCATGAAATACATCTGTATATGCAGGTACACCATTGTTTATCGTCAGATCAGTTGATACAGATTTTTTCAAAAATTATAATTCTAGAAATTAAAAAGACAGATATGTCATCTTGAAACAGCCGTACCAAAAACACAGGAGTTTTCTATACCCACGATACATACAATAGATAAGTTTTGCTTGAAATTTTCAATTCCTGATTGAAAACAGACGAAAAAAAAATAAAAAATTCCTTTATGTTATAATCAATGATAACTCATTTACATCATCTCGACTATGAAAGACTTTCTCCCACTAATTAAATTCATTAATCAAATAGATGGAAAAGAATGCTGTTAAGGGTAAAATAGTGCTAGCCTAGAGGCCTCCATAAAGTTGGTCTACCACTTGTGTGAAGGTTGGGTAATCACTTCCATGCTATAAACATGCAAACAATGAGACCATTTATAATGCCAAATCTACTGGAATATTTCAGGAGATAAAATCTTGGCACGCATTATCTATGTTTCCTCCCATCCCAAAGAAACATCTAATTCTTTGTACCTTTTATAATATCCTCCTTCAGCTTGTACATAAAATCTCCATGACTACAAACAATACAAAGCTATTTTATCAAACCTCTTAAGAATTCTAGTGTTTGGCATGCTCCAACTATATTTCAATGTCAAGAATATTATATTTTCTTTAAAAAAAAAACTTTGGAAGTTCTCCATTTAATATATAAAAATCAGTTTATCTACCAGTGTATCCCGACACCATCTCATCTAACATCTTGGGATACTCAAACCAAATTTCTTGCAACTCACAGGGATAAAACATAAATCGTTAAACATGAGAATGTTAACACCTATAAAAAGACTCCATCAAGTACATATATTTTTTTCTTTAAATGAACTTATACACTGGTTGCACTTTCTGAAACAATTTCAACTTGAGAAAAAAAGTTTCAGCCATAGGAATGAAGTTTAAAAAATAATGACCCCCGATATATATGCTCACCCCAACTTTATCTACACAGGCAGCAGTGACATTTAACAAATGAGAAAGAAAACAAAAACTTGAGATGTATGTGAAGGCTTAGTGATGGACTGACTTGGGAACTGTAGTATTTATACAAATCCTTACAGAAACTCTCTAAACAGCCTCATAAACAACTCAAACACTTACTGGTACGTGTGTAATTGTTTTTCAACAAAATTGCCATCAACTGTTTTCCCCGATGCTGATAATTGAAGTAACAAAACAGGCACTTTTCCTAGATCAGGAGGGAAGATACAGACTAGCTTTACTGGTAAAATTAAATTATAAGAATAGATGTATCTTTCGTATAAGGGAGGTAACCAAATTACTTCTGTACAGATATTCATTGTATCAGACACTTAATTAGATTAGGGGCATTGTCAATGGGCTAGAACTTGGCACATGAGGCCTAAACAAGGACACATGGTAAGAGTTAGGGGCCCTGTGTCTCTCCTTAGAGTTTTATCTTGTGAGGTCCTATGACCTGATGACCCTGTAATTATACCCTATGTAGGTCACATCAATGTGAGGTCCCCTTGTTTTAGTGTTTGGGGATTCGATTTGAGGCTATAACAAAAATCTGAGAAATATACATAGGAATTTTCAGAGGTTTAAATAGGAATATTACATCAGTAAAACATATATTATATATCATTGTGAAGGGTGTCACTTCCAGTGCTGAAATTCTGCATTTGAACACGATTCAATCACTAAACCTCCTTATTTTGGTGGAAACTCAAGATTTTTTACCCAATATTTAGATTCAAAACCATATATAGGCAAACATTATGCAGATCATGTGACCTCATATATAGGTTGATATAGGCAGATCATATGACATCATATATAGGTTGATATAGGCAGATCATGTGACATATAGGTTGATATAGGCAGATCATGTGACATATAGGTTGATATAGGCAGATCATGTGACATCATACATAGGTTGATATAAGGCAGATCATGTGACATCATATATATGCTAACATAGGCTGATCATGTGATCATGACCTCATATTATAGAAGCCACAGCAAGCCATGTTTATATGTATATCACCTAATCATAAAAAGCAATGATCTAATGAAATATTTCCACACACAAAAAAAATGTAAATACCAGACCCAACCGATGAAAATTTTGGTAAAAAACATTTGGCCGAAAACCATGAAAAGCCCTCATGTCTTTAGAAGCACCAGCTTGCTTTAATACATTGTAAAATGTGTTGAGTGTTCATCTAAAAATATCTGAACTTGTAACCAACTAATAACGTTATGTTATCTAAACATCCTCTCTAGTAATTACCTTTCCACACTGTCCATCTGGTGAACACAAACATCCTCACCACAACACTAATCTCATTCTCAACTGAGTACATAATCTCAAATTATCTCCCCTTGATTGCCCTCCAGGGCCCCCTTATACCCAGGATCAGTGCATTATACAGCCATGTATGGATGTCCTTTGTTGTCATGGCTACAACCCCTATAAGGCATCCATCTCCCATCATCACCTTGTTCCAAACCCACAGAAAAGAAAAGATTACAACAGATTGCTAATTAATTATTTAGCGTTAAATGAATCTTGAACCTACACCTAGCTAATTAGGATAGATTTGTAGTCACTGATATTTCATATTTCAGTCAATCACCACGGCCACTACTGGGTACACTCCACAAGTCAAATAAAATATCTTGTTGTTGCACACACAGCATAGGGTGCATATATTTATTGAATGGGTGAAAATATCAGATTTTGCCAAAATTTAACACAGACATATATGGGTTGTTGTTTTTTTCTAAAATACTGAATTGTGAATATTAATACTGAGAACTTCCTATATTATAACATGATTCTCTGGTTGATAATTTAATCCCTCTTATGAATATGGCATCAGAAATGTCATATGAAATCCTCTAAATCTGGAGACGAGAAATTGTCACTCCACTGACCTGGTCTGTCAGTCTCTCCAAAATAATAACTATACATTGGGTATATTGGCAGACTAGTGTCTGTGTATATTGTTGACTAAAGTCGGACATTTCTTCATGTTGTACTTAGAAAGAATCCTTCAGTCTGGAGCCAAACCAATTAATTAGCCGCCTCAAAATCATATCGGATCAAACTAACTGTTTTGCTAAATGCAAATTGAGTGTAACACTCTAATTTTCTGTATTTTTCGGGGCATACAGTACAAGTAACAAACAGTTTTACTGACATGCCTAGACAACCACTTGTACATCATAATGCGATTCACAGAATCACACTCCAGACCTCACTCAGAATATCATAACATCAATTATCATACTCAATGAACTTTGGATGATTTTTTCATACTTCTTAGGAGTTTCTTGATAAAATTCCAAGAAGAAATGTGAGAGAGCCTTTCACCTACGAATAAAATATTCTATGAACATCCTTTATATTCTGAGCACTCTACAGTAACTTGAAGCATTAATCATGAACATCCATATTTTTATGAAAGCATACATTTGGTCTGTTAAGTATAATTTCCTTTAACATACAGCATTGCCAAAGAGAGAGGAACCTACTTCAGTGGCAATGTATTATAGCACTGGAGCTAGGCAGTGAAATCCAGTAACATTGAGAAGAAAGTCAATATATTCCTATCTAGATATGAATAACGAAGCTCTATGGTAAAGAAATCAATTGTCACTTACCACCCTGGAATCTTCCTGGGCCGTTTTCTCTTTCGCAATAGTTCCAAATATTGTTGGCTGAAAAATCAAACAAACGTTTCTGATAAATTGCCAGGACTTCTTAACATAATGGTGTTGGTGTCGAGTCATGTAAATCCAAGGAACAATTTGGACACACAAAAGAATGTGGACTAATAATTCGGCAATATATGACACCTATGAAGTCTCTCATTGTCTGTACACAGCAGTAGATTCCAGTACAATAGTCTCTACATAGCCCCTATAATAAACATCTACATAGCTGGCTGTCAGGCTGTCAATGACCAATGCATATTGACATACTTTATCTTTATTCAGCAATTAACACTCAATAACACTGACTAGTAAGGTCCAGTATATATAGGCCAGAGAGCTACACACCTCAAGTGTCCACTTGTCAATCCAAAGCCTCAGAACTGAGGGGCAGTTTATGACCCTTTGTATAACCAATGGATTAGGTAGGTAGGACAGCAGTGATGCAGGGTTAATACACTGAACTGACCACCACAGGTTTAACATACTGAGCTGACCATCACAGGTTTAATACACTGAACTGACCACCACAGGTTTAATATACTCAGATGACCACCACAGGTTTAATACACTCAGCTGACCACCAGCAAAATGTATATATAATACAATTGTTATTATCAGAGATATATCTCATTACTTATATGAGATTTTGAAAGAAATCTTCATATAATGTCAACACCTTTTAAAACTCTATAAATGAATCTAAATACCCAGAGGGAAAATATGGCTATCTCCTGATCTGTGTATATAGCAGGTCACTGTGCAATCTTTAAAATGTCAACAACACTTGAGATTAAGAATTCTGTAAATGACCAGTCCATTCTGACCAGAGGACAAATAAGTAGATCTAGATAGTTATCTATAATGAGTTTATAGGACTCAGTAGAGTAGTGACAGGTCTGTTATAGATATATATATTCACAAACAGGTTCTGTGTCAAAACTGGGTCATAACTGACAACCAGCATTTCATCTCCTGTCAAAATATTGAAATTTTATCCAAACAAACCTGCAGAAGTTAAAATAACTATTATTTTTTATCTATAAATATTTTCATTGCTAAGTTCACACAGGCTTTTTCTTGGTAGTTTATATGCCCATTAATCTACTGTTCATAATGATATATAACATATATTATAGGGGGCATGCAATGTATGTTAATTTTTTTTTAATTTCAAAATGTAGATCAAAGCTTTCAGCTTGAAATGAGTTTTTAATAAGCTATCTGATTGAAATGCTCAAAAGAAATGTGATTTTATGATGTATGACAAATATTTATCTAAAATTTAATCATACAATATTACTACTGTACAGGTGTACAATATTTAATTGTTATCAAATCACATTGTATTACTGTTGTACAGGTACACAATATCTTACTTTTATTCAATCAAATTGTATTACTGTTAATTGTATAGGTATACAATATTGAATTGTTATTCAATCAAATTGTATTACTGTTAATTGTATAGGTATACAATATTGAATTGTTATTCAATCAAATTGTATTACTGTTGTACAGGTATACAATATCTTATTGTTATCAAATCACATTGTATTACTGTTGTACAGGTACACACTATCTTATTGTTATCCAATCAAACTGTACTACTGTTGAACAGGTGTACAATATCTAAATGTTCCAATCACATTGTATTACTGTTGTACAGGTGTACAATATCTAAATGTTCCAATCACATTGTATTACTGTTGTATATAAGTGTGCACTAATTGTTATTTAATCATTGTTTCAGTATATACCCTACTGTTACTGGTGATCATGACCCCATCAACAGAACACTTACCTTAAACACTGACAAGACTTGAGTTATCATTGGTAAGGATTACAGCAACACACAATACACTCCAATCAATAAACAACCACCACTTGACTATACACAGTACAAACTGCAGCATTAATCACAGTGCAATAAACAGCAAGAATTATCCTGGAAATATCCTTTATTATAACACCCCACCAAAGTTATCTGTCATGGAAGGAAGGAATCATTTCCAAACCATTTTCCTGACAGTACTAAAGCTATGGTGGGATATATAGTAGTAGAAGCAATACTGTTGTAGCTCCCAGTTCAAAATCTCAACACTGCTGCTGTAAAGTTCCATTTGGCAGCAGGATGTGGGGGAGATTTCCCAGGCTCATATAGTGGTGGGGGAAAATCTGATGTATTTACATAGGACTAGTCCATTGGCTGTGGGAGGGGGTAAGGGGAGGGATGAAAGGCTAGCAGTGGAGGGAAACTTAGAATGTATTTAGATAGGAGGGGGCCAGAGAGGTCTGATTAGGGCACAAGGTGTCAACCCTATAGGGCACAGTGGTAGTTGGGAAACACTGGGTCAGGAATGTAGGTCATTTAAAAGACAGGTAAAAATTTGGAACTTAAATTTACCTGTACAATCACTTACAGGTATGATATATATTCATGAATAAGCATATAAAGCATCTTTGCAATGGTACCTGTGTTAAGACTATTATCACAGAATAAAATTCTCTGGTTCATGCATCGATCACCTGGCCATGCAGGTCAACGACTGTAATGTTGTGTAATAAACATGTCACATACGTGATTGACATGGATGAAGACTGTCTGGTAGTGTTACACAGTTAATTGTATTACCTATGTATACTATAGAGACTGGCAAGTGAAGACTAAACAGAATTACTGGCCGTCTATACTTTTATAGGAGATAAATTTTAGATAACAGGATTATCTAGTGATTATAGACTGTCTTACGCAATGTACTATTCACCAAATCCTATTTTTAGGCAATATCAACTCAAAATGATTCATACTGAAATGAATCACCAAGTCACACCTTGTCAATACTATACCCCTTATCTCAACCCTACCCTTCCAAGGTCCACAGTACACCTCTGTGTGCATTCACTTACAATCCCTAATGGGTAAAATTAAACAAAATATCTTTATACCAGGTACATTTTTTGCATTATGAAAATATTTTGTTCTAAAGAATTTAATTTCACTATCATATTTATTTATTGTTTTTTATTTAGATTTTTTTTAAACAATTAAACCCTTAATTATTACATGTAAAAAAAAATTAAATGTAAAGTATACAAAATTAACAAATCTCAAAAAAAAATCAATTATCATGAATTACAAATATCAAATGTATGGATTGGTGAAATATAAAAGATGAGAAACAGTACTGATTGTGATTTGCTTTGCTTTGCCTAACCAAACTGTCACCATTGACACATGAAGCCTCTATCACTTTGGGTGCTATAAGTTCGTGAATTATAATCAATGCAGGATAAAGACAAAAGAAAAAAAAAATCAATCTCTCCGTCTTGGGTTTTTACACTGGTGTCACTATCTGGTACAGGAGATGGACAACAAGGCAAGTGGTTGTCCTGATTATCGGAGGAAGAAGATGTAAGGGGATTCACAGAGAAACCAGGAGAAGATGGGATTGATGGAGAAACAGGATTAAAATTAGCTCAGTAATGACACATGTATCCACTCGCTCTATCTCCACACAGATGAAAGATTATACATGTAGAATAAGTAATATCACTTCACAGTTTACTTAACATCCTTAGAAAAATGATTAATTTTTCATTTGAAAAAAATCAGCAGAAAGCAAAGAAGTTGATTTTATGCTTTGTTTTCGGTGATTATGTAATAAAATGATTAATATTCTAACAGAACTTATAAATACAAAAAATAGGAGCATGCAATATTATATACTTGCTTTGTCAACCTTGGAAGTAAAAAATTAGATATTCGTATATTGGAATGTTCGTATTTTGAACTAGTATATGCATATGACATTGACCTTTATTTCTATGACCTTTGTGTTAACCTTTGACATATGACCTTGATTCTTGTATCTTGTTACTATATTCCATCGAATGTCACTCACAACAATTGATAAAGAATTTGAAAACATGAAGCTTGGGAATCAGCTAGGAAATGCACATGTACTTTACTGAGTAATCGGCCGGGACAAATCAACTCTTATGAGAATGGATCTAAAATTAACTCAGCCATGCATCTCTCCGAGGAATCTACCTAATTAAATTTATAAAATGCAATTCAACCTATTTAGTACGATATTGAAAATAGATACAGACGAAGCATCTCCCAGGAATTTTGGTATGCAATTCAATTTGCACAAAATATTCTTGTTTAAGTCTGTATAATAGTGGCGTTATCAGATAATCAGAGTGTCGGGAGGAGGAGGGCTGATAGATACACACTACGCAACAGTTGGCTTGACATCTCAACAGGAAGTGGTGCCAAGCTTCCCTGCTAACACAAAATCTTGAAGTCTTTAAATAGTATATGGCCAAATTGTGTTTATCAGATGGCTGTAAGTATAGAGAAAGACTGGCACACTTCCTTTTAATTGTCGGAACACAGAATAAAAAGAGTATAGATTCAGATGCCAAAATTAACTACAAAAAAGCTTAAGATAGTATCTAGGTCTCTGAGAGAGCAATAAAGAGATTAATTCAGTTCCTTCAAAAAAACAGTATCAAATTTATAAACAAGTTTTACGGCACTACTACAGTACACAAGATAAAAACGAGGAAACATTTTTATATTCCTTATCAGCTGATCTGAACTGTCAGTGGTAAGAAAACAGTATATTAATTCATTCATAGAAACACCACAGACAGCAAATATCACAGAGATTTATTTTATATGTATCAAACCACAGTACAGGAAATGGTATCCCAGGAGTAATGTCTGTTTCATGGTTTCTCTATAGAAACACTACTGATCAAGGCACACACCTGTAGTGTACTGACCTCTCAGATATACACACTGACAGGTTTATAGATATACAAACATCTATTTTATTGTTAACTGACAAAATCTGTTTATTCCACTAAACCTAGCTTAAGTAATAAAGAAAACTTTATCTCAAATGCATTATATAAATATAAACTTGTTTTTTTCAGAATTTTTATAACCAAAATTTCTTAATCAAAAAGTTTAAACCTTGTTCCTGTTTAAACATTAAAAGCTGGCATGAACCTATGTGTTTACAATGTGTAATATTAGTAAATTATGTTACCAGTGACAATAAATACAGCATGTATTTTCACCAGACAGAAATATTTAATATTTTACAAAATCAGATAAAAATCAATCTACATACCCATTTTTTAATTTTGAAGTGTGGATGCAGCATCATAATAGCAACATTTGTTTGTTTAAATCCTCACAGATCCACATGTGTTTAACATCTCAGACTTTTTTAGACTAAAAATGTTATATTTTCCTGTACATGACACTGAGCAGGCCCAACACCCAGAAAACATATAACACTGACAGCAAGCATCCTTGTGTTTGGCAAAGATAGCTTGTTATATGTGTGTTAGGGGGAGGTTCACCTCTCAGCATGAAACATGTACATGTATTTAACATGTACAGGTATACTCTACACAGGTAAGAATCACATATATATTGTGGATATAGCTGCAGGTATGACAGTGACCAAAACATCCCTGGCATAGACCAATGACTTTACCTTGCTATAATCTGTATTTAACCTGTAATGTCAAACTACTTCTCTTTTTATCTTACCTGGATAATTGAGTAAATCCTTAACTTCATCCAGATAATCTATGTGTATGTTGCAGATTTCCGCCTTAAGTCTTGTATCAACTAACAACCTCCATCTACTATGTCTTACATGTACACCTGTTAGGTAAAACTGAGATAGCTAATGTTGCTAGTTTATTAAGGCTTACCTGTGATTGTAAATCCCCCCAGCATGGGGCCTTGTTGAAACCTCACATACATACAAACCATCTTATAGACACATAGGTAGGGGGCCAGGTATGACAAATGTTCATTAGAGCTGTGTGTGTCAAGTTATCAAAACAGGTGAGAACAGGTAAATAAAATTTGTTTTGACAAATACTAAACAAACAAACACACATAGATATATATAGGTGAGAAGTGTTTAAAAGAGGTTCTAATTAGGTGTAAGTGTCATTAATTCAGTTGTTAATTAATTATACAACCATGCACTTACATGGTTTCTTGACTACATTTTCCCCTTTCTCTTAACAATATACAGAAGACATACCTATAATTGTTTGTGTTTTAATCTTTTCCAGAGTAAGTAATTAAAAGTTGGGAATTGATGTAAAATCAAATATCATGCAGTATACAATAACTGTATGTGTTGTATCTGGTGTGATATTTAATCTGTCAGAAAACATATCTATTTCAATATATGTTACATTCAGAGATATTCAATTTCATTTTAAGAGATAAACACAATACAGTATCTATATCTTTCATGTTCGGGAATGTAAACACAATGTGCTGATACATATCTTTGGCAATATATATACTGACAGACAATATAACACATATGTTTAGGTTATATCTTTTATCATTAGGTGTATTTAGCATACAGGCGACTCAATATCTTATTTTCATATTTAAAACTATTAAGCTGTGACACTATAAATTCCCTTCATCCATCCAGACCGACACATATCATAAATCACCTTATTGTAATTCAGGAACAACATAAACTTACTTTTTGTAAAGTGGAATTTTACCTGTAAACCACATATAAGTTTGTTAACAGTGTCACTATCGATCTTTTCAGTTCGAGATTATCAGAAGATCTTGAGTATATTAATTTTCTCTACAGCTACATACAACTGTACCCTCACCAATAACGAGAAATGAAGACATATCAACTGAAAAGGTCAAAATATTCTAACTGACCAGGGAGCTCTATATAGTAACAGTACAGAGGTACTCAACGATGTTACTCGCCGAGCCTGAATAAAATCCTGAATATATTATTCAGTCTAAATACAATCTGTGTGTAGGCAGAGAAGTTTATGGAGATCACTGGCTCTCTTTTTATAAGCAGACATAATGCAAATCCGAACTTTTAGTATAATCTGTCAAACCGCCCGGAAAACTACCATTAAGTGCATTGTGCACACCCATCAATAACAAACGCTCAGAGGACACTGATCAGGAGCAACCATTGGCAGCAATGGATCCAAATACATTTTCACAAGTTATCATCAGTTCCAATTATCCAAATACCTGAACACAAACTTAACTGTACAATTTTCAGATATTTTCAAGTTTCAAGTTTTATTCAAACGTATACATAATGTGTTTAATGTTGCAGACACCTTTACGAAAGAAATTAAATTACCATATTTTTTAGTTTATAATCAGATAAAATTTACCAAAAACAGTGAATACAACTTTTAGGTCTGCAGTCTCAGATGACCTATTGCGACCACCTCTAGTCCGTCGTGGGTCATCCTTCCATAAACAATTTACATTTTTTTCCCGACCTCTTCTCAAGGCCAAGGGGCATGATATTGGGCCAATAGCATGCTAGTATGAAGAGCTACCAAGTTTGTTCAAGTGAACGACATTGGTCTACTTTCAAGGTCATAGGGGACATATATCTTAAAATCTTTTAAACAACTTCTCAATTACCAAGAGACCTGGAGTCATGGTTTTGGGTCAGTAATTAACATATTTCACTCAAATGAATTAATTTAACCTTCTTGCAAGGTCACAGAAGTCAAATGTGTTAAAATCTTTGACTTCTTCTCAATAACCAGGGTCATGATATTGAGCAAAAAGCATGCTGGGATGAAGGGCTACCAAGTTTGTTTGTTCAAATGAATGACCTTGACTTACTTTCAAAGGTCATAGTGCTTACTCTCAAAGGTCATAGTGCTGAGATTTGTTTGATGTTGGTTTATAAGCAAATCATAATCAGAGTACACATCAGTAGTCAGGTAACCGTTAAGGCCCATGGGCCTCTTGTTTTCTTCTGCAGATATACATAAATATTTCATCTTCAATTAAAATTTTCTGATCTTAAGACTATCTAACTTATATTAGTCAAGACTAAGTAAAATGTACAATCAGCAACTTACCCGAGACTTTGGGGTTTGCTTCAGGCCAATGGCTGGTTGACTTCTGGAAGACTACAAAAGAAATAAAAACTAGATTGGTTCATCTTGTCAACAGTCTCGTAATATTAAGGTACAAGGGAAACATGTGAATCTATGTACACAGATTAATTAACCTACTAAAATATACCCTGGTATTCCTCATATATACCAAAGGTCACACATACACATATATCGGTGGGGAGATAAAGTCTCCATGTGCCTTTCCCTTGTGGGACACTGATTCTATACATAACAGGAAAGGAGGCAGCACAACACTGAAACTTAATTATTTTCAAATTGTGTGTAAACAATGATCCTTCACTGAAGATGGAATGTAATGAACATGAGTAAATTGGTTGATTTTACATTGAAAAGATGGCCACCTGGACATTTATAAAACAATTAGTCATGCAGACAATATATTTGATCCTTAAGAATGCTATAGAGGTTCTCTAAAGAATAGATGTTAGGCATGCAAATACTTGTGTAGCTTTTGAATGTTTGTAACTTAGGCGGCTTTCCTCTTAGCTTTCATTGTCGGGTGACAAGCTTGTTATTCACCAAGACCAAACAAATCTCTTCTTTTTCATATTTACTACAGAACATTGAAATGTATAGCTTTACAGAACACCTGGGTTACAGCTAGTCCTATAAACATTGTATACGATACCCCCCAGCAATAACGTAACTTAGGTTAATGGGAAATCTTGCAGATTGAAACTTTTCTTTATAAAAAAAAGATAATATAAATGTAATGTATTAGCTAAAATGTGATGCACCTAAAAAAAATTTCTTCTGTATTTCATTACCAACTGTGCTTTAAAAGATATTATATACTGTATATCATATAACCAAATTGGATACGATTAGGAATCATGACTAGTCGTTTCACTTTCTCTGGATTCTGATCTGACGATAAAGAACCCGCTCAGGCTTTCACTACCTAATAAATTGTGTTTCTATTCAGCATCAAAAGTAAATCGCTTCCATCCAATTTTCTCCATTTTCATAAAGATTGAATTTAAATGTCAATAAGTTGAGTGACCAGTATTTGTGAAGGACTGACTAGCGAGTTAGCAGGTCAGATAATTCAGCCATTCAGGCCCAAGGAAAAGTAAACATAGCTACATCATGAGAAACCAAATAAATCTTCATAAAACAAATTTAATCATACACAGATCAAAGATCAGCTTCAGATTATAATCAGCACTGACCACCGATCTTATTGACATTATGCTCATACATAATGCTGACGGTGCCTAGCTTCTCAATAATATCGCATTTATGTGACAATTACCACCGATAGATCGACAATACCCGTCCTACCTGAAGGTCAGTTTTGAGGTGAATAAGGTCACCTGAATACCAAGTATCATTGTAGGTAAACAACTTCTCAGCGACTGAGTCAACAATTGAGATGATTTTAGTCCTATAATGAAGATTCCATGGGAAAAAGACATTTCTGAACGACCTATTCAAATCAAAGGTTTTGTGGTCCCATATTTACTGGGTGGTCAAAAAGCTTGTTACTGACAGTCAGACGTCGCTAGGTTTTATGCTTTATAAAAAGAAATATGCATAAGCAGATGTATTATAATCTGGTGCGTATCTAGGAGACATTTACACACATATATGTATCAGAACTTATCTGTCTTCAAGGGAATATCAATTTAATTTTTCTGAATACATCAATGCTGATCAAGTACAAAACTATCAAGAAAGTCTATACATGAAAATTGTTCTTGTAGAAAAATACATGTAAGTAATCGTATATGAAGATAATTTGTTTCCATGACCTCACTTTAAAAGAGTTAAAACTTATGTAAAAATGATTCAATCATTTCAGGCATTTGTAGTTAATAATAAGACTTTAAATCACACCATCTGAGAAAGATATTATTTTGTTTCTTAGTAATGTATTTCTAAGTGCACAAAAATTCCCATGGATGAAAACCTAACATCAATTTCTCATTTAGGTGAATATCTTTTAAAATGTCAATGCTAGCGGGGTTCCACCGAATAAGACAAAACATTCCAACAGTTTAAAATGCATTCAACTTTCTGTTGCTTAGGGACTAATAAGTGGGTTGTACACTTTTTAATGATACCACAGAGCACATACATTTACATATCTTTACATAATTAAAGTGCCACACGGCCAAGACAGCAAATATTTGAAATACTTTAAAACACTTTAAACCTATTGTCATTCAAATATCTATAAAATGGGTTCAATGACATTTTATAAAAGTATACATTTTTTTTGTATCTGTAAAATTAAATGAACAAAATGGATAAAAAACAAGTGGGTAAAAAGCATTGAGAAGGTATATCCAACAAAAAAATACCCCAAAAAGAACACTTTCTTTACCAAAATATTGTAGAATGCTATATATAGGTCTGAATAAATGCCACATATCCCCTATTTCAATTATCTAAACTATCCTAAAGCAGTTACATGGTATATTATATACAACTAGGTAGTGGTATATTGGGAAGAATAGCAATTTCTCGAGACACAATGGCAATTTGCATTTTGCTAAAACATCAATCACATTATTTGAGTCCAGAAATAGCATCTATATCTATTTATCTACAACATGCATTAATAATTCATACACACTTATATGCCTTAATGTCTGATATTGATCACTCAGAGATTTCCAAATGTCTATAGCTATAACAGTTTAATAATTAAACAGATATTTATGTTCAGGCCTGCACCTATAAAGTCACAGTTCTGGTGTAGTAGGCTTTCTACAGCAACAAATCCTGTTACTTGTGCAATGTTATATACCGGTAAATATCACAGTCAAATTATCTGTTAGCCTTCTCGTGTACTCTAAATGGTTGTTTTCTGGATGAGATTCTAAATATAATACATACTGATATTTCCAATCAAAATAACAATTACACATTGATGAAAGCTAGACTTCATTGAGAACAAATACACCATTTTACCTTGTATCGGCTGTATTTTCTTTCTTGATGTAAACAGGCTTAGCACTCTTAACGATTTTTACCTGTGGAACGATTTTTACCTGTACTCTTACATGAAATTATGAATTTTTAACAATCGTTCTTGTGACATATGGGACAAAATCAATACTAGAGCTATGATGTATGAGTTAACTGCCAAGCAACATGACGCAACAAAACAATCAAAGATCCGTACACACCTGCAATCAGCACTATTAAAAATCCTATCAGACGTCAATACTACACGGTTTCAGCTGATGAATATCCAACAGGCTGCATGCATGCACATGTATTGCACATGTCACAGGTCCCTAGGGAACAGCACTGATAGGTAATCCCAAAAATCAATAGTTATGTTTCACAGGGTTCACACTTTTTCTTCAAAGGATTTCAAAATCGATAAAACGAATTATCATTTCCGTAGATCTTCCTCTTTCATCAATGCAGCGTTTGAGAAAAAAAGCTTAATATATCAAAATTGTGTATAAATTTTCGTGTGGGAACTTCTGCGGACTAGGGAAGACACACATTGATACGTCACCATGGCGACATTCCAGGTATTCACTCTCTTGTGACAGGCCCTTACCTGTGTATCCTCCGAAATTTATTCATGAAAATATCCATCATGATCGAGTATAGCCTATTTCAAAATTGTGCCCCAACTTTCAATTTCTGTATTGAGGGGTTTACTGAATGGCAATGAATTGCCGACTCCAACAACTTTGCAATAAAATACGGATTAAAGAATTACTGCTACTGATTGAAAATGTTTACAATACAAAATGGAAGATGAAAGAAATTTCATTTTACAGAACTCTTAAGTTAGTAAGGCTCATCAATCATTGGAAAAGTTAGAACTTTTAAACCCCAGAATCACCCTGTTTTTATCTATCAAATCAGACTTTGATCCACTTTTGTACCAAGGACTTAAAAAACAATTGTTTCAAGAGTGAAATGATCATGAGCCCTATTCGTAGCATTATAACACTTTGGTATGCTCTATAGGATCAATATTGCTATCATTTACAACGATACAAGAAACATGTTGGTAAAAAATATTTAGTTGTTCAGGAAATAAAAGCAAACATATATTGACATCAAAGCTGGAATAATTTCTAAATATATTATGAAAATACATACCGTTTTAAAAATCCAATGTTTTACATTTTCAAGAAATTTGAAAATATGCACTCTCAATTCACAATAGATGTACTCCCTGTGTAGTCCTGGGCATATTTGAATTCCGTGGCATGCGGTTAGACATTTAAGTGAGGTATTGTGTGAACGTCCCTCCTACCCCTAAATGTCGCTCACAATGGCGACCTCATTACACCCCAAGTACACCCCAGGTACAGAGAATATGGGATTCCTCACTGATCATTATCTATACATGAAAAAGACGGGCGTTGATAAGTCAACCGCCACACAACACAAGAATTTGTCTCCATAGAAATGAAATTTTGTCACATAAATATGTGGTGGAATTTTTTCACTGTTTATGTACCATGAAGTAAATTAGATCTCAGAAGATAGCTCTACTGGAGAGACAGATATTAAATCGCTGGGATGAACTGTATCTCAGGGTAATAAACTACACATCAGTTCAAAAGCAACTCCACTTAAATGTTAGAAGTTTTATATCAATGCTCGGCTATGAATAAATGCCAAGAATAAAAATCTAATTGTGAGAAAATTTATTTGTGCAGTTAATAAAAATGAAAGGCAATAAAATATGTTTAGATAAAAATATTAAATATGTGATAGTTGGTAGCTGCATATCTTTTGACTCTAAATAGCCGGTATATAGTGTAGTCAATGCGTGGGTAGGTAATCCTAGTCCAATTTTACGGTAATCCTAGTACAATGTTACGTCATTGTTAACTCGAATTCTCGGTAGCTCATGACTCAGTTATTATCTGTACAACACTAACAAACAGGTTAAAATTCTCAGCCAAAATCAAGGACAAATCATGTATTCATTGAAAAAAACGATAAAAAATATCACAAATCCAGTGACCTTGAAATTCTTTCGACCTTACCATAGAAAGCCTTTGTGCTTATGACACTGATACTATCCGACACGTAACACTTTTTCCTAACACTTATTCTGACACGTAAAGGAATAAAAAATTTCAGTCGTGTCGAGTACTACCTCGCTACAATATGCACCATTCTGGTAATGTATACAAAACACAGTGAGGCTCTATTCTGTACATTTTGATAAACAAGATATAAATCAAACATTGGATCAAATTTGACAACAGTGGCATTTTTTAAATCTCAAGAAAAATGCATGTAACTCAAATGCACATTTTACGAAACCATGTATTAGATTGCACGAAATTATAGTAAATGAGATAAACATCAATTGTTTACGTCATATGAGGGTGGGAGTTGGGACTTAAGGTACATTATAGGAAGATGTCATCAACAACACAGAGAGTTAAATCAACATCAACAGGAGGAGATCATGGTCGGGGGGGGGGGGGGGGGGGGGATAACATTTATGTGAGGATAGTAAAATTGACAATGTGAAGTGGGCGTAGGACAATGGTGAGGGTGAGGTGGGTTTAGGACAATTGCGAGGTGGGGTTGGACAAGGGCGAGGTGGGGTTGGACAATGGCAAGGTTGGGTTGGACAATGGCGAGGTGGGGTTGGACAATGGCGCGGTGGGTTTAGGACAATGGTGAGGTGGGTGTAGGACAATGGTGAGGTGGGTGAAGGACAATGGTGAGGTGGGTTTGGACAATGGCGAGGTGGGGTTAAGGACAATGGTGAGGTGGGGTTAGGACAATGGCACGGTGGGTTGTAGGACAATGGTGAGGTGGGTTTAGGACAATGGCGAGGTGGGTGAAGGACAATGGTGAGGTGGGTGAAGGACAATGGCGAGGTGGGGTTGGACAATGGCGAGGTGGGTGTAGGATAATGGCGAGGTGGGTCTAGGACAATGGTGAGGTGGGTGAAGGACAATGGTGAGGTGGGTGTAGGACAATGGTGAGGTGGGTGGAGGATAATGGTGAGGTGGGTGCAGTTGGGAAGGGGTAGTTACGAGTATCATATACATATTACACAGCATGGATGGAGTAGGTCGGAGATGGAGGGAAAAGATCACATTTTTGATTAGGTAAAAAGAACACCTGAATTAAAGGTCCGTTATACAAAGCTAACTGACATGTAAATTGAGACCATTGCCCTTATCAACCTTTTACAAAATGCACTGAAATTGTTCACTCATTTTTTCTTTTCTTTTTTTTTCTTAGATTTGCAGTAAAATTGTCAAAACACATGATAACAGATATCGCCAATCGATCAGTAAGCTGGAGTACATTTAGTGCAAATTTTCCCCAGGCAGCTGGCAAAACTGCATACACTAGAGACATAACACATGCCATCAAAAATCCTGCGACATATAGATACTACAGCTACTTCTGTCCGTGGATGGATCTAAATAAAACACAGACTCTTCCTCATCCTAATGGCTCTCACAGATGCTGTCATTTTGTGGTTCGTACTGCTGAGAAATTAATGAAGTTATACCGAATGTAATGTCATTTGATAAGGTAATTAATGCAGGATTGTATCGTTTATAGACCGAGATAAAGACTAACAGAAACATAGTGTACAGAATATCATACAGCCAAGATTTGTACAAGGAATGCCTTATGTAAGGTCTACATTACTTTCTCCACAGAAACTCATGTCAATATTGTACACAAAAACGTGTGTTCTCAATTGATCTGCCATGCCAAAATAAATTTCAGATATATATACTCGGAAGTAGTACAAGAGAAACCTCTATTTATACAAACTATTAACACCAATTTCACATTTTAATGTGAAATGTCACTCGATCATGCATAATATATCACAGATTGGTAGCATTATACAAGGCCTATCGCACTCCTATGTAATGTCAGTATGGTAAGTAATCATCTAGTTGCTGTTCAGACAGACAAGGTGGGAATCTTAAACATCAATGCATTATGGGATTTATAAACATTTCCGCATGCAATTTCAGAACTTCATTTCCAAAGTTGTCAGTTGCCGTGAATACAAATTGAAGAAACATTATAGAGCCAAAGAACACATTTTAATCAGCACAGATTGTCAAAGTATAATTCTACAAACATAGAATTTGTACTGTTGATTGTACATAGATTCAAGTACAACGAAATTTGCTTCATAATATCATGGTAAAAATAATATTTGAAGCAATTAACCAAGTTTTAGAATGAGATTGGATGATGTCTTTACGATATTAATATTTTTATAGAGTACATGATGATCTATATTGCCAATCTCTGGGTACCTGTCAGAGCCAGTGTACTGTTAATGGCCTGTAGTCTGGGAGGAATACAGCAGGCTGTCACAGACCTTTTGTATAGTAAACTTGTATTAAGCATCCTCAACTTCAAAGTTACACTTAAACTGATGCAAGGGATAAGTTTAAGATTTTGAATGGTTCAATAAAATTCTCAAAAGTTAAAACAATGAAATTCCTAAAGAGATGAAATCAAAACAGAAAATTTACTTAAATTCAAAATGAGTAATTGATGTACTGGAAAAAGTCTATCATTATTGTTTTATCAAGCTGTTATAATCTATCCAAAATTTAAAGAAATGTCATAAATCAGCTATATAGCTAAATGGGCGCTGCATGGTGCTTTAAATGAAAATTTTATTTGAAAATCTATTACCATATAATATATATTTACTTAATTGAAGAAAACTATATATATATACTGGTTTCAACCCGGACCCCAAATATTTACCTTCAATCTGATTCACATCAGCTATATGTCAACAAATTTGTATCTGGTGAACACTCCAGTAGAATACCAGATCATTAAAATCAAACAATGATAAAAGTACTTATATTAGAATAGGTATTGGGCATATGGAATGATATGGATGGAATTTCAGGACATTATCAGGGACGCATAGGGGACATTTGGTGTTTTATTGAAGGAGGGATGATCTAGCTTTGGGCTTCTTAATTAATAACCAAACAGAATCTGTTTTTATCTGGGGAGGAGGGGGCAGACCCTTGTTTTTATTGGGGGAGGAGTGGGGTGGGGCAGACCCTTGTTTTTATTGGGGGAGGAGTACCATGGGGGGTGGCAGACCCTTGTTTTTATAGGGGAGGAGTGGGGGGGGGGGGGGGGGGGGGCAGACCCTTGTTTTCATTGGGGGAGGAAGGGGGGGCAGACCCTTATTTTTATTGGGGGAGGAGTGGGGGGGAGGGAGTGAACCCTTGTTTTTATAGGGGGGGAGGGAGTGAACCCGTGTTATTATTTGGGGAGTGTAAAACAGGTACCTGGTATTAGTGATTAACACAGGAAGAAACAGCTTCCCCTCCATTATTTTATCACTCCTTTATCAGAAATTGATATGGATTTTCTATTGTAAACCTGAATCCCCTCACCCTCTATAACAATAGTTTTGTGGTTGTTTGTAGGATTTTTCAGGTCCATCAACACTGTAAGTGCTCACTGATCCAGGCGATACCCTTTATAACTGTTATTGATAAATTGTTTAATCCTTCAGCCGCAAAATTGCAAATGATCACCCCTTTGACAGGAAACCTGGTCGCACAGTACTGATCAGTTTCCCTGTATTACGGCCAATTAAACCTCATTTTTTAGAACTATCACCAGAAAAGATCAGTAGATCTGTATTTTCTTAATGTTACATATCTCAACACAATTTTAAGTATCTAAAGGGATCAGAAAGGATCGTAGGTATTTAACTCGATGGTCGGGCTCACAATGATTGATAATTATTGAGGTCTTTATCCAACACAACAAATCTTTATAACAAATCTCTGGTCAAGCTACGGACATAGCCATTTATACCACTGACAAAAGGTCGTGAACTCTCCTTTCAATGAACTTTAACCCCCTTGGGAATTCATCTGTGAAATTTTGACAAAAGTCAACATTCAAAGCAGACCAAATTGACACAATGGCCCCTGGGTACAAACGTCAGGTATTCTTCCATACCTGTTCAATGTCAGAGGCTTTTATCTCCAGTCCGCCCATCAAACAAAGACCTCCCTCCTACTCCATGAGGTACATGTCCGATATCAATAAGGCTTGTCTGTCAGATTTTGACACAAACCAACTTTATTTCCAAAACTTTCCATTTCAGATCACTTGTAGCCACAGGGATCTTCTAATAGTTATTTTTGAGTCAAATAAAAACCACATTCACTCAATAAATGTGACTGAAAATGATTTAAATGGACAATATGGTGAACAAGATAGCTATTTGAAGATGACACTGTGCCCTTTGTTCACTGAAAGCATATCACATTTCTACAATTTTAAAATGATGGCTATTTGAGATAAAGTTCCGAGGTAACAAACTTTAAAACAGCATTTATTTCCTTTTAAATTGTCCATATATCATTTTTCAAACTGACTGGTCCTATACTATGGTTCTGTATCTTTTATTTTCACATGGCAAACCAGCAGGAATACAGGACAGTGCTCTAAATCAACTTACTTAGAAAAAGACTTCTACAACTGAATGGATGAAAAAATCTTCAACCCTACATGAAAAAGAAATCAATTAGTTGTTTTTTTCTACATATTCTACTTATTTTATGACCTTTGATAACTTCCTGAATCCATTTCCATGTGGTGAGTTGATAAAAAAAGCCTTGTTATTTATTTATTTATTTATCAAAGTTTTCCATTTTGGCAGCAGACATCTTACTGTAGGTATTGAACAAAACATCATAACCCAGATTACATACAATCATACTATCTATGTTGTATATTGTGAGTCAAAAATATGAAATAAACATTTTCCCCAATATCGCTTGAACTGCAGTAGTCTGAGTGCATCTGTAGGTTTCTGTCAATATGGTAATACATTACACAGAATGCAATGAATCAGACAAAGATGTAAAAAGAAAAAACTAGTACAAACATGGGTGTAAATAAATGTTCCCAGGCCATTTAATGTATGTCAGCATCCCAAGAATGTGACAGTATATAGGCCCAGCCTACTATAAGATGTTCCTTCAAGTATCCAATCTCAAGTGACCAGCTAGCTCCTTATTTTGGCTCTTTAAATCTCACGATTATGTATATCTCCATACACATGAATTAAGATTAGATACACTCTCCTGTCAATTAACAAGCACTTAAGACTTTGTCCATCTTTCAATGGGATATGGTATATTTTTTGTGTCATTTTAGAATTGTAACTGCAGTACCTGGTATTTCAATCTCAATAATTGATCCCTAGCAACAGTTAATGTTCCTATCCCTAATTCCCAGCGGGGTCAATCCTGATGGTCCTGTCCTATTTCCCAGCGGGGTCAATCCTGATGGTCCTGTCCTGATTCCCAGCGGGGTCAATCCTGATGGTCCTGTCCCAATTCCCAGCGGGGTCAATCCTGATGGTCCTGTCCTAATTCCCAGCGGGGTCAATCCTGATGGTCCTGTCCTAATTCCCAGCGGGGTCAATCCTGTTGGTCCTGTACTAATTTCCAGCGGGGTCAATCCTGATGGTCCTGTCCTAATTCCCAGTGGGGTCAATCCTGATGGTCCTGTCCTGATTCCCTGCGGGGTCAATCCTGATGGTCCTGTCCTGATTCCCAGCGGGGTCAATCCTGATGGTCCTGTCCTATTTCCCAGCGGGGTCAATCCTGATGGTCCTGTCCTTATTCCCAGCAAGGTCTATCCTAATGGTCCTGTCCTGATTCCCAGCGGGGTCAATCCTGATGGTCCTGTCCTAATTCCCAGCAGGGTCAATCCTGATGGTCCTGTCCTGATTCCCAGTGGGGTCAATCCTGATGGTCCTGTCCTAATTCCCAGCAGGGTCAATCCTGATGGTCCTGTCCTAATTCCCAGCAGGGTCAATCCTGATGGTCCTGTCCTGATTCCCAGCGGGGTCAATCCTGATGGTCCTGTCCTGATTCCCAGCGGGGTCAATCCTGATGGTCCTGTCCTAATTCCCAGCGGGGTCTATCCTAATGGTCCTGTCCTAATTCCCAGTGAGGTCAATCCTGATGGTCCTGTCCTAATTTCCAGTAAGGTCAATCCTGATGGTCCTGTCCTAATTCCCAGTGAGGTCAATCCTGCAAGTTTTTTTTCTCATATTAGACTTATTAGACTTTTGAACCAAGTCAGGTTTAACATTGACCTTTGACTTACTGTCTGTAGTTAAAGTTGAACTTTGACATGGTTACTATATTTCATTAACAAAAAAATTGGTATACCTTATATGATAGCAATTGTAAACAGCCGTTTGACTGCGGTGATCCAGTCCTCCTAAAATGAACACTTCTTAATGCAAAATTATCACATTTGAGGCAAGACTCTAAAGACTTATAAACTCAATTTTATTAAAAGTTTTAATATTCTTGAGACGAGAGCCAGTCTTAGAGTGAGGCACCAGAGTGATGCCAAAGTTGATGCTAAATGACTACATTTATGCCTGGAAATTTGGCTGAATCATTATCTTTTATCATTTGAGTTACACATAAATACCTTTTATAAGTCTGTATGTAATAATGACAGAAAAAATCTTTATGTTATGAAATTAAAGTCCTTCAAATATGAAAACATTACTTTTTCATGACCTGATAACCAAACACAAAAGCATTTGTATCATTCTTGTAACATATTTATATTGTACGTGTGGGGTTCCTTCATATCTGTCTAAACTTTCAATACCTTAATACATCTTTACCTGGCCTAAGTGAAACGAACTGGAACTGATGGCCATACCTGGGCATTCAACACCATAAATAGGGCAATCTAAATCATAAAATATTCTTTCAGATTAAAAAAATGACATACATGATCGCCGAACCATATAAATAGAACAACTTAACATGTTTTACTTTACTGGCATTTTGAAATTGAGCATAACATATAGCATATATATCACTGATAAAACAGTTTTTTTTTTTTTAAATTAACATATAAGCCAGACAACACAATTAAAAATTTTGCTGTAGAAACAATACCTCCCAATAAAGGACTTAGTTTCTTCAAATTATTAATGATGGGCAATAAAAGCTTGTCCTTAGAATATTCTATCACCAACAATAAATATCACTGCGATGTAGGAATCAAAAGACATTTCTAGACACCTTCAAGTCTGGCAAATCTCATTTTAATTTGTCAAGAGAACATCGTTCGCGCCTTTATTACATTTCATTTCAGGCCGATTTATTTGAACATCAGGAAGCTGCGGGAGAAAAAAACTATCTGTGCTGCAGAATTCCAATTGCACTGATCAAAGACACTCGGCGTGAGTCATCACATCTTTTCCTTCAATCTATCAAACTGGGAAGTAACCCTGACAATTTATAAATTTCACCACACTGAGACCTGGCTTCATTGGCGTACACAAACACACTAGTAGCCATCCTCACATTGAATATAGCTACCTTGGAGTAATTGTCTGCCAAGCCATTCAACATCCAGTCACCAAATATAGAACTAGTATAGGAACCAACATGGACATAACCAATAACACCAAGACGTTTTCATATCTGTTTTTTTTCATTACTGTCAGTGACTGAATCAAACATAAGAAACTGATTTGTAACTGTCACACCTGTCAAGTCTCCAGTCTAAGAACTTGAGTCTAATTCAGTAAACATTGATCGCCAGTACAAAATTTTACACTTAATTTTAAGAGTTTTTTAATGTGAAATTGATAATTTCCTTTAGATGAGATGTTTTCCCTTTGAGATATATTGATTACAGTATATATATGTACATGGTTTGATTTTTAAGCCTGAAAAATGACAATTTTTTTTAGGAAAAAATCCACTGATTTCCAGTTTTGAAAACTTGATCGTCAAATTTGAAACATGTCTAGCTGCCCAGTTTTGACCCCTAAATTAACAGGGATGAATGCCAGAAGATTAACCTATACACAGGTTATCTGGTTTAACTGTACAATAATGCGCAATATGTCTACCAAAGTTCGAGGTGCCATTACTAAATCATTGACATGTATATAACGGATATGAAAGGCATTGTTTTATGATATTGTAGAATATATGCCTTAATTATCTTTAATTAAATCAATTTATAAAGATTGATTGAAGATTTTTAACACATTTCTTGGCAAATCTCCTACAAATTTCAAGCTTCCTTATATTTGTTTTATTGAAGAACAAGGGAGATAATCCAATTAAACAATGAGTCGATACCATGAATGACTAACACGATATGACTCATCGCTAGCATGTGATCACCGATAAATTGACAACAAAACATGAAAATCACCACCTTTCACTTTCGTTTCCTATTATAGGGCAAACGAGGAAGTGAAAAGCATGGTATTCATATAGTGATGAAGACATTTGGATTAAAAATTGATGCTGGATGATGGTGAACTTCCCACAGCAGCCTTTTATAGGAGCCAAGGGAGTCAAATGTGCATACATTATTGATTTCAGGATCTGTCAATTTTTCCCCCCATTACATTTTTCAGAAGACTTGTTTGTTATGTAACACATAAATACATTGTCTTTGTAAATAAGAAATTCAAACAATGTTTAATTATAAACAATACATTCATACATTGTATTTGTGTGTATTACAGTGATATTTTGTATTAATTTGTATGTATAACACATCTATACATTATATTTGTATTAGTAGCATAATGCATTAATAAACCAAATTTGAATATATTCATACATTGTATCTGTATGTATAATGCATTCATACATTGTATCTGTATGTATAATGCATTCATACATTGTATCTGTATGTATAATGCATTCATACATTGTATCTGTATGTATAATGCATTCATACACTGTATCTGTATGTATAATGCATTCATACATTGTATCTGTATGTATAATGCATTCATACAGTACTTGTATTATAATGCGTTCATACATTGTATAATGCATTCATACATTGTATCTGTATGTATAATGCATTCATACATTGTATCTGTACGTATAATGCATTCATACATTGTATCTGTATGCATAATACATTCCTACATTGTATGTATGTATAATGTATTCATACAGTGTATTTATATGTATAATGTATTCCTTTATTGTTTGTGTGTATAATGCATTCATACAATGTTCTTGTATGTATAGCACATACACATATTGTATAAAATTTGCAGTGTAACATATGCATACATTATATTTGTAATATATATCTCACATACAATGTATCTATAACTACCACATTTTTAACTCCTACCTTGTAACATGCCCCAAAACAATATAATTTTACACAGAAGGTAATGTAAGATTAAAAAAAAAAACTCTGAGAAGAAAAACATCAACAGTTTCGTTTGTAAATATTGCATCAGCTTTGGGCCAATAGGAGCCGAGCCAATTAATCGATGGACCAGCATTTCTGACATTTTATTTTCATTTTATTGCCAGTTCCAAGCCTCTATTGTTACAATGGTGAGTCAATTTCCACTAAGTCTGGAAAACAATTGAATAACAAACGAGAGTAAAAAACAAAACCTTGTTATTTTATCCACCAGTATAACAATGTCTTGGTCAAATAATGATCAGAATCGAAAGATACCATAGGCCTTCCGAAAACTCCTTACGTTAGTCATCAATGTGGATCGATTGAGATAAAGTAAACAACACAGTGCTAGTCAAGCCTTAACCGTTTTTTATTCACCTGTTTGTATTCTGTACAAAAATCTTTCGCTCATAAATGATAGTGGCAGGTTTGTATTTACAAAGTGAATGTTCATTTGTAAGTCTTGATAATAATAATTTGGTGTTTTCTTTTATATTTTCCAATTTTGGGGTTGTCAATGAACTCATTTACCGTGAAACCTTCATTTGCCTAGTCAAATATTAAGTCTAGTCATGAATGACACAGAGCTAATTAGGTAATTAATAGGTAATTACTAGTACAAATGGTATGATGGTTTATAAAACGTCTGCTGCTATGCATAGAAAAAAACACTTTTCCTCAAAAGGTGAAAGTCAAAAAGCAGCCACTACTTCCTAGTATACAGGCAGGGCTTTTCCTCACTGGTTTGGGATGGAGCCTTTTTGGGAAGAAAATTCATTACATTTTGGGAATTTGGCTTAAATATGATATGATTTCTATTGGGAATCGGGCCAATTAATGGCCAAAAAATGCCCTCAGAAAAAGCCCTGGCAGGTGACCCTTCATTCCCGGGTCATCATTTTCAAGTTCAAAGGAAACAAAACTACTTAAATGAAGCAGATGCTGTTAACTGCCTAACCATATGTGACAACCTGTCCCCGATGACAACTGGAATCATATATTCTGCCTACCTTATATTTTGCTTACCTGTACATATAAGGTCAACAGGTGTGCAAGGACCGTGACTTATGGTATATGTCATACCAGTGGTTTTTTCTTCTTTTATGATTAAATACACACATGTACAGTACACAACATATCATTAGATCTAAAACAAATCATTTCAATTTGTATCTGTATCATTGATATCTAAACAAAATTCAATTTCAATCAAATTTCATTTTAATTAAATTTTGAAGCAATTTTTAACTGTCTAGAGAATTTTATCTTCCAATGTTTGAAATGTCATCATGAACATCCTTGGTGACATCGCTCACATCTCCCTATTATAAACATCCTTGGTGACACCGCTCACGTCTCCCTATTATAAACATCCTTGGTGACACAGCTCACATGTTTCCCTATTATAAACAATCTACCACTGGTAACATGTGACTACTCATGTATTGCTGATGTTAAATTCATAACCAGGATTCTGGACTCAAAGTGGTAGAGGTAAAAGTATACAAGAAGTCATCCCTTGACACACGGCATACGACACATGACACATGACACGCGACGTTGGTGTGTGGGACAACAGAATCACAACACTCTCCAACAGCTGCTTACATTTATATAATATGTCCAAGCCTTTCTTGACTCAAATTTGTCTAGGTGTTTTAAGAAATATAGGTACATGTTTATATCTGACAATCAATGAAATCTAGCTTATAATTCCCTACAGACTGTCTATATATATTGTATCTCTATATTTGAGCTGTGTCATAGCAGAGCGTCGATATCTACCTTAACGGCCTACTGTATAAAAGTGTGTCGCAATAAAAACACCATCATAATAGTGACAGTGATTACATTCAAACTTACCTGTGTAAAGAATTTGAGATTTTTCGGTTGAAAAAGTCTCGGCAAACATGCACACGTAAAATCCCTCCACTCGCAAAACATTGTCAAGAATTGGAAACAAGTGTCAATTCACATGGTATGGCATTAAATAGCACCTCCACCTACACACAAATCGCTCTGTTAAATTTTCAAGTTGTTGTATGAACTAAACTGTTGTATCATCGTCCCATTGTTCATCCTGTCATTCAAATCTTAGCCAGATAAAAGACCCTTCAACTCAAAACAAACATGGATCTTCCAGCGGCTCATACCTAATGTCATGTATCCAGATCAATAGGCTACCAAAATTTGAAAAGTCCGCCTGCCGGGCAGGAGAATGCTTATATTGATCCCCGATCACAGCCGCCGATCGGGGTGCCCAAAGGGAGGATAATTAACTCCAGCTATTTATTATTCATCGCTAGAAAAGCCATAACAGCTAAGAATAAAGTTTTCACAAGAAACACAAGTTTTCAATTTCTAGCACAACAATTTCAGTTCTGAACAAACTTTCATTTCTGTATGTCAGTATCCTTCTCTATGTAATTTTCTTTTGAATTTGAGGTACCAAACAGGGAAATATAATAAAGGTACATCATTTATAATTAATAGACCCCACAGTAACATCTACGCTGACTTGTGTAATTTCACACTTGAACTAACCACAGAGATAAATACTGTTTGTTGCGAGATCTACAAGGCCTCAACACAACTGTTTTATTAAACGGAATCTATAAACCTCCTACATGTAATCAACTTACTTCATGTGTTTTATTCCAGGAACGTCCGTCATTCGATAATAATTTAATATTTTGTATCCAGTATCTTCCTGTTCTATCTCGCATCTTCAGTTGAGTAATATTTCAGCTACAGTTACCAAGCATATGTCACCAAGTAAAACCTGTTCCCTTATTCCTGCCATATGTGCAGTTGAAACTTTAAACAATTTGGTACTTTCAGAGATTTCTATTATTCTCGGATGATTGACAGGTACAAGGTGTACGTTTCCAACTGACCTAGGGCTGTTTCACTCTCTATAATCTAGCCACTTGATTGGCTATATCTCGCTTCCCAAAGGCAAAACCATGGAAATCACTGCTATCGGCCAGTCTAGAATAGTTACTGATTAGGACCAAAGGCTCCAGTATGAATTGTCTTTAATCATCCGTATATTTCATGACAAAAATTTCATGCCCTTCTTTTGTCCCGGATATTGTTTTTTTAAGCTTGCCTGAACCTTACCAATTATGAGTAAGGCAGGCCAATGACCTAATAATGACTCTATGACAGATTTAATGGGCCTTTCTTTCTCTATGATGAACTTTTCACCCATTAATTATATCTTTCATTGAATCGCGCCTGAAACAAAACCTAATTCACCCTAAAATAGTAACTACAAAATGTACAGCAGATTTAATGAACTAATCTTTTTTCAATTCCACAGATTTAATGGACTTTTTCTCTTTCTATAGCTACTAGAGAAAATTTAATGGACTGTTATCTTAATTTTCTGATCTATTTTATTGTACTGAGTGTAATTTGTGCCAGAGTTTAAGGCTACATGCTAAACATTTTTAAATTCTAAAATTTTATTTTGAGTTAAGGTTATATATTTTTTACACAGGTTTTTTTTCTGAACTTTTATCTTAACTTAAGGCTTTATGCTACTTGTACAGAATTGTTTCTTTTTTTTTTATATTGATTTAAGGTTATATACAAGCTTTACTAAATTTTATATTGAGTTAAGGCTACACGCTACCTTTACACATAATTTTCTGAATTACATACTGAGTTAATAACTTAGGCTATATGCTACCTAACTTACACAGGTATTTTTCTGAATTTTATATTGAGTTAAGGCTATATGCTACATAACCTACACAGGTATTTTTCTGAATTTCATATTGAGTTAAGGCTATATGCTACATAACCTACACAGGTATTTTTCTGAATTTCATATTGAGTTAAGGCTATATGCTACCAAAGTTACATAGGTTTTTCTGAATTTTATACTGAGTACCTTTAACAGTTTTCCTAAAACATGCATTTAGATTTATGATTTTTTAAATCTTTCTTTTCTTAAATTTTTGTTACAGATACCACATGGTACATTTTACATAAACAATGAAACTTAGTCAATTACTTTGACTTTATATGACGTAAATCTAACTAACATATTACAATAATAAGCCATACTTGTGGTGAAGCGTGACTTGTGTCAACAAAAACAAAACAATTCATCATCTTGGTCTGAAATTTGAATGAGTATAAGATCATCAAGTAAATAAATTGTTTCAATAGTTACAAAAAGACATAAATTATATGGTAGTGATTTTATTGTTTAACACGATGTACATTTTCCTCACAGAGTATTTTATTTTTCTGCTGAGTGCAGCTGATAATACTATTTGTATCACAGATGAAGGTCTAAGTAACATCCACAATCAAAAAAACTTCCACATTTAATAAACACAATTAAACACCAGTGATCGGTCTGTTACGTCAATCATGTTCCTGTATATTCCTTTAGTTAGTCAGTACAGCTTGCCCTTATGTCATACAGTGGCTGGCCAAATGTGTATTATTTTTTAAGTTCAGGGTGAGTCAAATTTTCTTTTTCCTACACTGGAGATACTTGAGGATATATCATCATCATGATTTAAGGTCATTTCGAGAGCAGCTGAATTGCATTAAATCCAATTGAATTTGAGTCCCAGATGAGGCTATGACTCAACCTCATGTGAAATAGACACTTGTGGAAAAGGAGAAATTCTGAAATAGACATCACGTAACATTACATGTTACTATATAAAGAATCTCCCCATTAATTTCCCTAGTGACATATGTGTGTATAGATTTATCCTCAGACACCGCCTGGTCTGGATCCTTATAAGGATTTTTTCTCTCTTAACCCACCAATTCAAGTCACATAAACAACAAGAAAGCTAAATATGGCCTATACGTATAACAAATGTGTCGATGGATAGATATTTTTCATTTAATCAATTAATGTTTTCATGAAATCAAATATTGTTATTTTTTATAGACAAGAGGCCATCAAGGGTGCTGTACCTGGACAGTGTAACAATTATGACCAAATATTCTTATTTAAGATTTTATACTGTTATTACAATTTCCTTTTTTATTTTCTTCTAATGTCATTCATCGAGTCCTGCCAGCATTCCCAAATTAACCTCTGACCTGAATAAACCAACAGCAGATGAAAAATTTCAAGTTTTAAACAGATATGATCTGCAAAATTGAAAACAGATAAAGCTTATAATGTCATTTACATGATGAAGTTTTATATCACATACCCCCTTCCAGCAGTTGACATGACCCTGACAAGAAGCTGATAAAACCAAAATTTCTTAAAGTCCAAATTTACCCTTTGAACTTCGTTATTGTTCAAAGTTGACCTTTGAACTTTGACCTAAACACAGTAAAACAAAACCAGAAAAAATGATTCAACTGCAGGCCTTAATATATATACATATATATGTATCCAAGTACCATTACTGTAGATCATAGGATCTTCAATAATCGAAGTTTGATGTTTTTAACATATACCATCCATGTGACCTTGAAAATAATTAAGTCAGGGCCATTTATATGTCAAAACTACAGCTTTCCTATGAGCTGAACACACCAAAACAATATGTCACTCCTCAAAGTTGATACATACCACAAAGTAAGGATGGGACATTTATATCAGTCAATCAATTCTGTATAAAACCTCTATTGTAATGAGCATTTAAACTTGTGTTGGTGTGATATGGTGATCATAAAACTAGAAAGTCTCCCACATGCTGGGGAGCAATCTTGAATGTCTCCGTGGAAACAACCCCTGGGGAAACACCTATGAATCCTATTTCTACTTACAATATCAACTTTATTACCATTCAATAAGTTTAAACCAATTTACAAATTTGTTAACTTTGTTTATGTCACAGGATATTTATAGGGCGATCTACAAATTACCGCAACCACTAGATAAACGCTACCTCGATAAGTATCATTAGTTCTCAACTTCCTGCTCCGCCTTCCACCCACACTCTGATCTGTTTCCTCATGCAGTGACTCAACCGTTACCCATTCAAACATACAGGGTAAACCACAAAACAGATATGCTGTTACCCATTCAAACATACAGGGTAAACCACAAAACAGATATGCTATCTTCTTCAAGTTTCTGAAATTAAAGCTATCAACTTTACATCTGATCATCTGCTAAGTCTGAGAACACTTTATCAAATTAAATAATAGATTCATTTTTCAAATGAGATTTTAACAGAAAATTTTCTGAGCCAAAACTACATCATAGAGTACTATATGAATGAAAAAAGGCAGACACATTCCTGCTGAATTCTGCAACAAGTCTCAAGTGAGAAAATAAGTGGAAGAAGCAATGCTCCATCAGCTGAGTGACAGAGACCATATTTAACCTACATGTACTATAAAGGAATCTTACCCTGGTCTCCGGTGGGATAATCCATGGCTCTCCCAACGGAGCTACAGAAGCATTGTCCACCAGCTGAGAGACACAAGCCACTCCAACCCATTCCCATTTATAAATATTCTTTTACAATGTCCGTGATTGATTCTATTTGATCACCAAACATTGTTACTGTGAGAGGATATATATGTAGCTGTATGTAACATTTATTACTGTACAAATAAAGGCTAATATATTCTAAAATCTGTTTAATGTATACATATCAAAAGCAACCACTAAAACACCAATAATTTTAATGCACTGTCACTCACAAGCAATCTACAAGGTATATATAGAAAATCATAAAATCAATTCAAAATTTGCACAATAGATTAGAAATTCAAAGCAAATAATAAAAAAATTCATTTGAAATCTCCTCTATATGCAGTACATTTTCTATGATTGCTATTTGTCCCTGCGAGACAAAATATTCAACTTATGATTGGCATGAGATTTACCTCCCCTGAAAAATTCAAGTCCATTAAATAACCATTTGAATTTTACCAATTAATAAAATCAATTCAAAACATCCTCCAAATAAGATCCTTTACAAACTTTTAAGTGAAGAGCTCTTTAGGAAAGGAGGTAGAAAAGTGCCACCAAGGCAGCATACAACATTAAAGTGTTGATGACATCACTCCTGATGCTGATTTGATATCTGAATCATTGCTACTTCAAACCTTTGATAATGTCAGTACACACACTTAGAAACTCTGCCATCTAGTTAAGAAAGATGGGTCATTGATTAAGGCTCTTTTGATATCTAACTAGCAAATTCAATTGCAATAAATAATTTTTTCTAGTTTTTCTATTCGAAAATTATAAAAAAAAAAATCATTTGAAAACATATTTTCATCTTCCCAGTACATTTGAAATATCTATCTGAACAGTGCCAAGATAAATATGACATTTCAAATGTAGTCATATTAGCTTGCTAATTATGAAATGCAATTAAAGTCCAAATGTAAGCAGATTCACCATCTATACACATCTATGTATATGTACAGCAGGTTAAAAATCATCAAAAATAGTGATTCCTCTTATTTTGATTCAACCAGACAAAGAGAATTAAAATAAGATAAAAAAAGAACTTCATTAAAAGCTGAATTTTTATATCGAGAAGCAATAAATTCAAAAGAGAAAATATTTGTTCACCTTTTTAAGATGTACCTTGGCGCGGTGGGTACATGGCTTAGGCTTTGGAGTATGTCTAAAATTTCTAAAACAATTTACTAAGCTCATAATTTATGTTGTCGATGTCCACCACTGACTAAATACTGGACACCAATATGACAGGACCATCTTCTATAACCATAAATCTCTCAGCCCTATCCAAACTCGGCTCAGATCCATTCTGTATCCTTCTGTCTAAAACACTACTATTACTACAAAAACGGCCAAGTCGTGCCAACACAGTATGACAGACTACAGATGATTAACATGATCATCGATTCGCATGTTTTTTATGGCATCGGCACCAGAGGGTTTTAGATACATGCTGCAACTGTTGGGAAGTGTTTTCCATACAGACTGCAATTGCATACCAAATCAGATTGCTATGCCTGGCCAGCACGTGTCACGAGAACCATCGGTGACACCACAACCAAACAAAGCCATTGGCCGAGTCCCCCTCCTCTGGAACAACCAGCTCCCCTGAGCTCTGATGATATCACCCAGAAAAACACACTGATGTCAAATGAAATGCATAAATTCTGTCGAAGTTCCATTCCGTGATAACAAAAGACTGTAAATCATGCAAGTCATTCGACACAATGCTAGCTACGATACCAGAACACATAAACCGAGCAGACAATGCAATCATTTCCTAGAAATATTGAATGAGGGACTGGATATTACCTTGAAAAGAGAGCACCTGTTATATTTCTACTGGTTACCTTGGCGACAGTTGTAAGGCAATACCTGTATCACAGGTAAAGTGATACCTTCGTCACATAAAAACAAATATTACATAAACACCTGATTTCAGTCTGTCGCTGACACATGCACACCTGCAGAATTTATATTGAATATTTAATTTAAAGCAGCTTCTGTCATTAAAACGACCAGAAACGACAGAATCAATCTTACAGAATTATTTATACAAATGGCCAAAAAGGCCTGTATCACTCACCTGGTATCCATTGGCTTTGGTAATTTTAGGCATTCAGTAATCAGAAGACATTATATAGAGTTGTCTTAGAAGGATGATTCCTGAGCATGAATCAATTCAAAGGGCACAACTAGGGACTAAGGGTAACCTATATTATGATATCATGTTTGAGAAAAATTCATGCAATACTTCTCCAGAAATAATAACAGAGAGTTTTTACAGGTAAACGATTCAGAATTACACCAAATGTAGCAAGACCACCAACATTTAAAGCTAGTAATGCTGAGAAAACTTATGGTAATATTCCAGACCAAGCAATATTCTCTTTTTGACCAAAAACATTTCAGATTACAGTGAGTTATGTATCCTTCGGGAAATGTACCTCAGTTTCAGAATACATTCAAATTCTATCCATTATCAAACTAAAAAAGTATCTACCTTCAAATCTATAATGTTCATCTGCTTTCTTCCCCTGTTCCACCTTTGTATGTTTTCTGACATTTTCATATTGTATAAAGCTTTATAAAATTCTTTGCCGGAGAACAATATGGTTTCCCAAGTGACGTTTCATCTTAACCTGTAAGTCTTATGTCAGGCGGCTAAGCCTTGCTGGCAAACAGGGTTTGGCAGGGAAACCTTCGCCGTCTAAAATCAATAGTATTGTTTTATTAAAGGTGTATTGGGAGTCTAGGAAACAGTCTTCTTTACTGAGTCACTTTTCTCATGTAGCACAAGTCTTGACATTACATCATGGAATATAGTGGGATAAACGATTCCACCGCGTCAGCGTTACGTGATGTGATGAATGCACTTAACGGTATACAGAGAAACGTAATCTAGTAAACATAGTTCCGGGGACAATACAAAACACTATTACATAGGTAAGGATAGATCGCCGGAGACGAAACTTACAAGTAATGATATATGGCTTTTGAAAACTAGCAAACAAATTCAATTCACCTCACCCTGCTTAAATCCAAAAAAAATGGACTCTCTAACTATACATACCTTAGGAAGGGATGCAACAATCAGCATCCTAAGCATATCTCTGTGACGACAAATTTTCCATGCAAAAAAAGTTTAAGGAGCCTTCAGAAGGGGTATATTTAGTACGTCCTGTTGATCTGATTTGTCCTAGGACTAGGAACACATTTACCAGTATAGCCTATATATAGGTTCAACGTATATATATAATGTTTACTCTATCACAGATATACATATATACTACAATGGTATCAGTAATTCCATGTAAAATACAGTGTTTACAAAAAACTTGAGCTTAGCTATACAAACAAAATCTATTGAATACAATATTTACTTAATAAACATGGTAGATGAAATCGGAACGACTACTAGCACATCTAGCACTTCCTGTAGTATGATACCCCAGGGGTAGGAGTAAGCAGGTGGAAAATATAATCTGAATTTTTTAAACTTGTACAAATAAAGAATAGTTTGTGAGGGATTTACAAAATGTAGTTATGACAGGTTTTGGGAGGAATCACAGTTGTTCTCTAGCTTTGTGCTGGAGGTAATTTCCCCTTATGGCCATTGGTAGGGATGTATAGGCTGGGCATTAAGATAGGGGTTGCTGGTTTAATCCCTATTTAGTCAGAGAATATAAAAACCATACAAGTCCCTACTCACACTTTAATATAATGGAACTAAACACCAAGTCTGATATTAATTTTATCCTATAGATTCTTGCTAAAAAAATACAGAAATTTGAAAATCCAACATTTCATAAATATCACAGCGATATTTACCCTCGACCCTGATTCTAAATATATCATTGGGTTTTATCTGTTTATAAAATGGGGAAACAGAGGGCCAGGCTTGATTATACTCCCTGGCACAACTTTCTTTTAATCTTGCCAACAATACATTTTGTTATGTGATTCAATATGACCTTGACCTCTGACCCCTTGGCTCTGAAAATCAACTGTGTTCTATGTATCATGATCAGGAAACTGTGAGTATGCCAACTTTGACTATCCTCAATGTCATGGTATTCTCCAAATGGTGATGATGACTAATTTTATTAATGTTCCTAGACTAAGTAAGCGTGCCCTTGACATTTGACTCCTGAATCTATAAATTTATAAATATTACCTGGTATGTGGTTCATCATTACTAAAAGTGAACTAGTAGGCTCAGTTTGATTATCAGCACAATGGCTGTACTTAGGTACTTTCTTTCAATCCTGATTGCAACCGATTTTGTTACATCAGGTTAAGTGACCTTGACCTTTTTCTCTTTGGCTCTATTAAAATCAAATTAATTTAACCTCGCCTGAATCTGCCGTAGCATTTTTTTTTCAATCACTGATGCACATGAGTCCTCCTCTCTATGACTTCGATAGTAGTTAAGGTTTCATTTTTATCAAATCACATTTACTCCTTAATATACCTCTGTTTGTAGGACAGCTGATAAGTATCATGACTGAAGCCAGGGGTCAGTGACCTTGAAGCCAGGGGTCAGTGACCTTGAAGTCAGGGGTCAGTGACCTTGAAGCTAGGGGTCAGTGACCTTGAAGCTAGTGGTCAGTGACCTTGAAGCCAGGGTCAGTGACCTTGAAGCCAGGGGTCTGTGACCTTGATGCCAGGGGTCAGTGACCATTCTTTCAGGTTACACAATGATAATGGATGTTTGGACATGATTTGAGCAATACTTCCAGACACTTACTGATTGGTGGAATGCTGTTTATAAATGTTAAACTGATTTACAAATCAATCATAACAGTGATGTAAAAGATAACTGGACAGAAAAGGAATGGGAAAAGGAATGGGAAAAAGATCTGGATGAAGGGTTATGAATGTATGTAAATAAATCTCTTACAATAAACAAACAAGCCCAGGTGTTTACCGAGCTGTTTACATCAACATGCTCCGGCAGGTTTTGTATTTCAACACAAACTACATAATGACTAGGGACAGGTGATGTAGGGGTGGGAAGGAGGATCATAAACAGGGGTGGGAAGGAGGATCATATATATAAACACTAAGTCATTATTTGTCCAACAAAACGAAAGTTGAGCAAGGTCATGGTAAGATCACAGGGACTTGACGCAAATTCTGAATGACTGGTCGATATGTTCATATATATACTGTATAGACCATTGGTTGAAAATCTGTGCCTAATCCCTGAGGGTAAGATACAACTGTAGTATTGGATGGTGGCCTTCAAATGAAGGGTTCTATGACAGTTTTGCTACATAAACACACCCATAGGCATTCTTCCAACTCGATCATCATCTACAACATTCCGTAGGACAAGTGGATGGTGAAACAAGGTCGTCTAGAAAATGTTTTGTTAGGTACATTTAACACCGAAAAGAGTAAACAACTCTTGTCAAGGGTTCCTCCTATTGTTCAAGGGGGCCAACCTAAATAGATATCTCTTACGACTTGTGTTTGGGTCAGAGGACACAAAAAAACAGAGATCTTCCCAACATCTCAAAATGAACAGATCGATGAGGACATCAAGTGATGTGAAGATTTGTTTTATTGTGTGTAACATGGATCAATAATACAAATTGTCAGAAGCTACAGAAAAATATCCTGGAAGGAAACTAACTGCAGGAGAAAAAACTTCCAAAAATTAATAGACAGATGGACAGGGTAATATGCCAAATCACTGGACCGGAAAATCTGTTCATTTCTGTGTTAATGACCCATGAACCTTTATAACAACACTTCCCACATAAACAGGACACATTTATTGACCAGGGGACACATACTGGCTGTAATAAGATGCTATAAATCAAATTCCCATTTTTGCGGTGTTTACTAGGACACTAATGTCACCAAAAAGGTCAAAGAAATCATCTGTACCGTAGAACTCTGACAGTTAGGAACTTATCCTTCACCTTTACATCCTCATTAGCATAAATGACCTAGTTACAGCACTGTATGCTATATACAGTCAACACAGTGATGTTTTTATAAAAACTTCATCAGAAAATATAGGTCATGATACTGATATAGTGACCTATATTTTCAAGTGCATATAAAAAAAGTAACATTGACCTATATTTTTTTTTTATGTTAGTTTGATATTCGACTTTTCTCAAGAATTTATGCATTTTGAATTTACGATTGTTAAAGATTTTATTGAACTCAATCAAGAATTTAAGTTGACGAAAATGCTTTGGACAAAGATAGTTTAAGCTTATTGACAAAATAATATTGACCTATAATTGCAACATACATAATTAGAATTCAGCTCAGTTTGAAAATGTAATTAAAGCATAAGAATTGTAAATTTTATCAAACCTCATTATGTACAGAGTTAATTCTACCTGATAGTAGTTCCAAGATGATAATAGAACAAACCAAAATACAGTAAGTAATCTTAATGTTATCACTGCATGATTCGCAATTAGCCTTTAAAAACAGTTATCCCCAAAACTTAAACAATTTCAAATTGTTTGCTTGTTTGGATTTGTGAACAGCCAACATCATTTTGAGGCTGGGTCTACTTGTAGTAGCTGGTGGCTTTCTCACTGAACAACAAATGCAATTAGGGTAAAGTGTCTTGCCCCAGGAAACAATAGGACATCACAGACAAGCTTTTTCTCAGCTTCCCAAGAAACACAGATGCAACAGGAGTAGGGAGCATCAAACCATACCTCTCAGATATTCACGGTAAGCCTTAAAAGACATCTCAACATTAAAATTATTATCAAGCCCAGATGCTGACACCAACACCAATATATATAGGAATTCAATAGTTACAGAGAAGTAAAGACAAGCTAACAAGAAAACGTTATAGTCACATCATCTTTGCGTTTCCTTTAATATTTAATCACGGGAAATGTGAACAGCACATCGCCAATGTATCTGCTGAGCCACACCCATTTTTAAATTTCTCGATTTGCTCCTGAGAGGAGCATTACAACTATGGCTTCCAATGTAATTACCTCTTTTACTGAAACAAAGTGTCAGTTTCTGTGATGTTTTGTGTGTCAACTGTAAGATGGAAAGTGCCTCCCTCAAGATCTATACAGCTTCGTTTTAAAAGCTGAAGTGTACTACAGTTCGGAGTCATTTCCTAATAAAACCAATATCAGTTTCGTGGAGATGAGCCCTAAAACTCTACTTATCCAAGTCTATATATTTGATCCTCTATTATCAACTTACTGGGTTATAATAGCTTTCCTTGGGTATTGACAGGTTTAATTTAGGCCTGTGACATCTAGAAGCTCAACTTTGTAAAAAAAAAAAAAAAAAATTGCTTTCTCTATTTAATTATTTTGGGTAGTGCTCTTTCATCTAGGTTTGTCAGCTTTACGGACAATATTACTACAAGGTGTACTATATTTGCAGCACAAGAATCAGTCTTTTTATTAGTTATTGGAATACAAAATATTTAATTAGTATACTGTATATTTAAAAATATCACCTTGACTTTTTATCTATCTTTCTAATAAACAACTCATTCATTCTGATAATAACACAAAATTAATACCCTGTGCACAATTTCAAGGCATTTGAATTGTTTTGTTACTTGCCAGAAAAATACTGATAGTAAAGTATTTTTAATTTCTCCTCAGATCAACAGCAAAAACATTTCTCCCGTCCAGATACCCGATAGGATAATGGAAATGTCTAAGACTTATCTCCCTTGAATAATATTTTCTTGTGACATAAGAAATGAATCATAATACCTTAACATCAAGTGAAACATTTGATTAACAACGAAGAAGGTCACATTTGTAAAATTCCCTAATACTGCCACCAATGCCAGACAACGCTATACTAGACAGATGTTACAAAGTAGGGTTAACTCATGGGACAGATAACATTCCAGGCATTTTTTATGATAAAATACCTCAGCATAACTGATTGGATTGTGTGCATCAAAATGGAAGCTCAATTGGTTTAAGCATTGTCAAAAGTTTAGAGGTTCTGGGTTCAAATCCTGTTCCTCCCACATTGCATTTCTCCCTTTAGTTTACAGTGACCAATCCTTGTCTTAAGTACTGTAAACGTGAACATTTTAACACTTGTATCTTATTTTCGAACTTTTGTCCTGAATTAAGGCTGTACTAATTACATTTCATTACCATTTCTTAAGCAACTAACATTACTGCACTAATTCATCATTACACTGATCTGTTTTTGAAAATGTAGTAAAATTTTGGTACACTAAAATTTGTACATATATACATTGTAACATGTGGCATGCACTTGGCAATTAGATATATACAAACCTGGACATTAATTACTGATGCCTTTGGGGTCAAGATTCAGAAAATGTAGATCAAACATCCTAGGTTTTTTAATCAAAGCCCGGCCCTGCATACTTGTCAACTTCTTAGAATGTCCATGGGGATATTGTGCAATTTTTCAATTTTTTTCAGTCTAATGAAATGTACATTTGTATACCTCCTTTTGACAAACTGTCACTCTGAATCCACATACCTAAAGCTGCTCATTGCTACAATTATGAACAATAAAAAAGTTTAACTGATCATTTACGAAAAATTTAGGGTCCAAAATTGAGAGTGTCTATTCCAAATAAGGCCAGTTGGGCTGTATGCTTTAAGTCCTGCTTTACCATCAAAAACACTTGGCTGCCTTTGTCCTAAATTACAACAAAGAATGCAGTATTCCCTTAACTCTTTTTGAACGGTAAACCTGTCTCAATTTCGCAACTTGCCTCAATTTCATCAATCTGTATCAATGTTAATAAACCTCTCTCAATTTTATAAATCTGTACAAACTTCATAAACCTCTCTCATTATGGTTTTACATGATAAAGACAGAACTTCAAGCTATGATCATCAATAATATTTTTCCTGTAGTAAACAACACAAGACATATGAACCAATTCAAGCCCATGAAATAATCAGAGCCAAGATAAATGTTTGTTAGGAAGAGGAAATAAATACATTCTAGCTTCACTCACTCAGCCTTACTGTTTGAACTTAAACAACAAATAAAGATGGATGGTGACCATTTTGTAAAACACTTGACTGAATTGATGAATGGTGACCCTTCAACTAATCAATAAAAAAACGGGACCACAAAGGACTATTAACTCTCACCACAAACCTTTATTTTAGTCAGATTTATGGAGATTTATTTACACTGAAATCATTTAATCAAAATTCCCTTTTTCTTTCTTATAGACATCAATAAACATATGGCATGGCAATCCTTTGACAGAAACATTACATATAAACCTGAGAATGATGAGATATATTCAGAGGATGACAGACAATTTTTTATAGCACAATTGCATTATTTTCCTATAGAGAATTTGAGTTTAGGTATGGTTTTAGGCCTATCAATTTTCACTTTGAATTTACCAAGAAAAAAAACGAGAAGGATGCATACTGATTTCTACATTTAAAGAAGAGTTTCTTGAAGAAAGACTGTCTCCAGAACCCAAAGTCTACCAGACAGGGGCTGGCGAGGTCAGACAAGACTGCATCCATATCAATACCTAAATTATCCACAGACACAAGGAGTTGTATTGTAACTAGAGTTCATTATACCACAACTACCTGCCACACAGTACAGACAACACTCTGATAATTATACTTAGGCAGACACATCCTGACCCAGACAGTTCCCTACAGAACAGGACAGCTTTGTCATAGAAAATGGAACAAGTCACTGTAGCAGATTTGTTAAGTTTTCGGTTTTCAGTGCTTTGTAAAATATCTCTCCCAATGGGCCATACATATATTATCTATGGTCTGGCTGACAGTCTATTTTCCCAAACCTAACTACTGACTATTTCAGACTGTCCACATCAATGATATATTCTCCCAGCCCCCCAACACTACCCACAAATCAATCTGACATTGTTGTAGAGTTTATTTTGAAGGAAAGATTCTATCATGATAATACATACATTGGAACCAATCCTCTACTTCTTTGCTGTCGTCTTGATATGATAAACAACAATATCACCCTTCACCTAGACGACAGGTTAATGGTAGCTGTTATAGATCGGGAGGACCCAGGAGAATTTTACTGAAGCCTGTCAACCCCAGACATTTGGTATAAAATACCAGATCTTAAGGAAACTGGATCATTGGTGATATAGATAAGTTATTTCATTACAGCTTAATGGTTAATTTTATAGATCTGTGTTGATCCCGAATCAATTTCTAATCAATAATTCATTTCTTTTATTTAAAAAGCTCTTAGCAATGATATTTCCAGTCTCTCTCGTTAAGCCAATAGTACAAAGGGAAATAACTCTATGTTCTATGAAATCTGGAGACTATTACAACGATGGAGTTTTTATCAGCTAAATAAGTACAGACAGATAATATAAAACTCTGACTCATTAATTCAATACTCACCCGCTTCTTGTTTGACTTTCGTTTGATGGCCCCCATTGCTGCTGTTTTGTATTCTTGCTCTAACTGAATATACTGCTGTTGGATTCGGCTGAAATAGGAAAAAGGTGCCTACCAGTCTCTTTAAATAATTCATTTCAATATTGCATTGGAAAGTAAATACCCTAATAGACAACACATCAAACAATTTTGGTTAAGCTGAAAATAAAGAAAGAAAGTTGAGAACAATGAGCAGGCCAAAAACAAGCCATCGGTAAATCACATGTAAAAATAATAGGAATTAGTCTATTACTGGAATATATATTCCATGTTTTGATGAGGCCGGAAAAAAAATGTGATTTTTAAATTTAATAAGGTAAATTTATTGAAAAACTAATTAAGTATGTTGTATGATAAATGTGCAAAAAATGAAAAGAGATGAAAACTGAAGCATCATCAAACTAAAATATTACCTGAAAATTTCAATATGTAAATGATCCAACCTTAAGATTTAGAACCTCTGCTAATTTACACCAAAGTACTAATTTACCATACTCTATTATCACCACAGTTTGATATGGTCTCCAAATGCAGACATTTGCTAACCATCAAGTTCAATGTATGCTTGCTAACCCTTTCTTTGTAGTTTCATTTTAAGTTAATATCTTATCAAGATGTCTTATATTTCCCTTGTCTTGAGACCAGTAAATTATTTCATTCTGAAAGTAAGTCACCAAGAAAATTCACCATTTCTTCTAAAATCAAATATCACAACATTCATAAACCGACACAGCTAGGAATCATTTGTACCGAACAAGATGTTACCCATGGAAATGATATAGTAACTTAACAGGTGAAGGGGGTCCATCATCTTCAACATTTACTCAGTAATATAGACTCAACATTTACTCAATAATATAGACTTAACATTTACTCTGTAATATAGACTCAACATTGACTCTGTAATATAGACTCAACATTTACTCCATACTGTAGACTCAACATTTACTCAGTAATGTAGACTTAACATTTACTCAGTAATATAGACTCAACATTTACTCTATAATATAGACTCAACATTTACTCCATAATGTAGACTCAACATTTACTCAGTAACATAGACTCAACATTTACTCAGTAATATAGACTCAACATTGACTCAGTAATGTAGACTCAACATTGACTCAGTAATATAGACTCAACATTTACTGAGTAATATAGACTCAACATTGACTCAGTAATATAGACTCAACATTTACTCTGTAATATAGACTCAACATTTACTCCATAATGTCTGGGACATACATGTTCCTGGTAATGTAGACTCAACATTGACTCTGTAATGTAGACTCAACATTTACTCAGTAATATAGACTCAACATTTACTCCTTAATGTATATATCCCCTTACCTCACATTCATTTCCAGCTGTTGAACTGCTTTCTTCTAAAATGAAAAAAATACATACAAGTTATTATTTTAAACACAAACATATTAAACATACTGACTGAATTTATTCCAATTTTTTTTTTTTTATTTAAATAGGGGTATGTTGTTTACGTCTAGTAGGAGGGGTCTCCTTTACTCATTAAACAGTATTTTGAAGTATAGAAACGTGGGGGTGGGGCGTTATTGGGGGGAGGGAGGAGGTATACTGACTTTACACAAATACCCGTCCCACGGTCCAATATGAATGGCGGTGACAACTTACCCTACGTATCCCCATGTTAGAGTTGTCATGGCTGAGCGTACTGCTAAGTTCTCTCTGCCAAACTTCCAACTTCCGCTTTTCTGCTTCCAACAGTTTGAGAGTGACCTGTAACAGACAAGCACACGTTTTGATGACGAGCCAACAGCCGCGATATCTTTATAATTAAAAGGGGGCTTAGAACATGTGAATTTCAAACTTTGAAAAGAAAATAGAATTATTCTTTGTCACGATTTATAAAACCAACGGCTTTAGGGTAGGCCTACAGGACGTTCGTTTTAGACTTTCCTCTAGGACTAGGTCTAACAGTTAAGTTGCACTCGAGATGATAAAACCACAATCAAAATCCTACGCTTCATAAAAAGTCTACTAGAACACATTTTATGTTACCAGAAATGGATCGATTACCACTGATCTAACGGTAAAAGTCTGGTTCTGTCGACGTAATTGTGTGTATAGAGCATGGCCTTTTCGCGCTCGCAACATCAGGTTAAAGGGGAATAACTCCAGCAATCTTATAACCAAATAAATACGACCAGAATACTAACCCCAGCCACTCTGCTCTGATGGCGAAGTTTTGGTCTGATGACGAAGTTTTGGTATCACGTATTGTAGAATCGTTCACATTATATCAAAGTACCTCAAATAAAGTATTCTCCATCTAATGAAGAATTTTCTTTATGCTAACACTGGTTCATAAGCATTCAGTTTAAATTTTAAAGTAACGATAGGATGATTAATAGTTCAGGTACTAGATTCTGAATGTCCCTTGTCTCATGGGTAGGCAGTTCTCTATGTAAATACGTATTCATAAATTTTCATTACAGGACAACATCTTAAAGCAAGAATAAACTCTGCAATGCTTGCAGTGTATTTATAAGATAAGCTTCGGCAAGATATCGAACGATTAATTTCCATCTAATTAGAGGTACTCCAATCTAAACGACCCGGCCCTTATTACGTCTGACTAGACCGGGAACATAAACAAGCCCGTCATCATCATTAGGGACAACTCGTAACTCTCCAGATCAGCGGCCTGGGTCTGGACCAATAGTTATGGGCAGTGATTGTGTAGGTATATAAGATATATCAGAGGATTCGTACAAGGCTAATTAAGGGCTTTCTGGTAGTCTAGCAGGAACAGCATTGCCAGCTATATATTACTTTTTACTTTTTCTTTCATTTATTCATTCATTCATTTCAAACATATTTTATTGACATAACGAGACAGGGTAAAGAGGATCATTCATATTTATATAAACGGATTATTTATTTATTTATCAATTCTTTTCTATATCTAATCCCATTTTTTAGAAACCATTGACTCTTCCCGTAAGTAAAAGATTCTGACCAGTATAGCCATAGTTTCAGTGATTGATTACCGCGAAACCTTACCGTTCCGCCCATTAAGGTTTCGCCCATGTCATATACGGTACAAAACGATGCCAATACTTTCACACAAAACCACTATAATACACAGTATCGACAAAGATATTATAGGAAACTCGTCCATAGAAAATAGTAATTTTTGCAAACTGTTACTACATGTATACAAGGGGCCCAGAGGGCCTGTATCACTCACTGGATATTTCATTTATCATGGCAGAATACCCTCATAAAAATCATCATTGCAAATATTTTTCTACGTTTTGATCTACCTCTCCCAACAATGGTTAAACCAATTGTGGACGAAATCCTGTCAATCTTAAAGAGAAAGGATTTTAAAGAATTTGCTTTAATTCCCGTACTCGGTCCCACCTCTCTGACCCCAGGGTATAGACACTTCGCATTTATACAACATTGGATCTCATTTGCCCAATAACGCTCCTGACCAAATTTCATCAAAATCTATTCAGTCGTTCAGGATTAGTAGCGATTTCAAGGATTTAGCTCTAATTCCCTATAGGCCCAACTCTACCACCCAGGGGGGAGCCACACCTTCCGTTTAATTAAGTATCATTATAAATACAATGTATTTGGAATTCTCAAGGGATTAAAGACGAATTGAATAACGAATTCAATTTGTGTAGGATGATAACTTTCCAAAAAAGCAGTTTGATACTTAATTGGATCTCCTTTGTCGAAAAATGTTTCTGGCCAAATTTCATCAAAATCCATTCAGTCGTACTGGACTTATAGCGATTTAACCTATATTTCCCCTATTGGCCCCACCTCTCCGGCCCCAGGGGAGCCACATCCTCTGTTTATACAACATCGGATCCCCTTTGCCCAATAATACTCAAGACCATATTTCACCAAAAGGATCGTTTAGTCCTAGTAGCGATAGAAATGTTGACGGATGACAGGTGGACAACGGACGACAGACGTTGCGTCATTAGCCTAAGCTCATCGGCCCTTCGGGAAATTACCCAGTAACAAACTTTACTTGATTAAGTAAACTGAACATTTGTATAAGCCAAGATTTAATTTCTTGACCTCGATCCGGTCTGAATTTTCATACTTTTGGCCGCTAGCAATACTGCAATACAGCTTAACGACACAGTTTGATATTCGTTATTCGATATTTGCTTTATTGATAATTCCTGCCAAAAGACGTCAGTCACTTGCGTGCATTTTCAACAAACCTTTTAAAATAAATGCATTTGAGGACGTAATGCAAAATGTTTTCATTTCAAATACCGTACGAATGACAATATCAGAAGTCTGCATGATTTTCTATGTTCGGTCTATGTACTTCAAGACTCGGGCACCGCAGGCCACAATGATTTAATTATACCAAATCCTCGTACCTATTAAAGTGTTATGGTGAATTATCTGCGGTATGTTTAGATAGAGGCGTCGGGGCAGCATGAAAACCAGAAACATCTGTTATTGATATATCGATGAGTTCCTTTGAATGCAATTGGGGTTCGCCTGTGAAATGGTTTGCTATATAAAAAAAGTATATAAGTATACCCGTATAATTGGATTTCATTTCTATTTAAGTAGCAATGATCTTGAACGCCGAAGAACCATATCCAAAAACGCTTGTCTTTTTTAATATATATTTTATGTATCAATGTCATTGTGCGACATAATATGTTTTCTATAAACAATGACATTGACCCTCTAAGAACCAAACCAATAAGAGCAAGGTATTTTCATGGGAGCTCAAAATACCAGATATAAGTGACCTTGACCTTCCGGTAGCCAAGTCAAAAATCAAAGATTTTTTTTCATACGGTTAAATATACCAGATTTGAGCTTTATGTCATTCCATTGTTCTGGAAATACTAGGAAAGATTATTTGCATATAGATGAAATTCAAATCTTACTAAATGACCTTGACATTTAAATACTCAGTAGTACTTCTCTTCCCCCAAGGCACGTTCATAACGACTCAAGAGTTTTATGCAAATATTTGGACAGTCAGGACAGATTTCGTTTATTTGTTTGTTGTTGATCTTAAATTATGTTTTAACAAAATAAACAAGCTAGTGTTTAAATATGTCGTGTATAATGACTAGGTGTCTTGATGGATTGTCGTACCTACATACCGTGTCACACCCCTATCGTGTCGTGACGTAAAACGCCCTCTGTCGTGTCGTCACTTAAAACGCCCTCTGTCGTGTCGTCACGTAAAACGCCCTCTATCGTATCGTCACGTATACCGCCCTCTATCGTGTGGTCACGTAAAACGCCCTCTATCGTGTCGTCACGTATAACGCCCTCTATCGTGTCGTCACATATACCGCCCTCTATCGTGTCGTAACGTATAACGCCCTCTGTCGTGTCGTCACGTATAATGCCCTCTATCGTGTCGTGACGTAAAACGCCCTCTGTCGTGTCGTCACGTAAAACGCCTTCTGTCGTGTCGTCACGTATAACGCCCTATATCGTGTCGTCACGTAAAACGCCCTCTATCGTGTCGTCACGTAAAACGCCCTCTATCGTGTCGTCACGTATAACGCCCTCTATCGTGTCGTCACGTATAAACGCCCTCTATCGTGTCGTCACGTAAAACGCCCTCTATCGTGTCGTCACGTAAAACGCCCTCTATCGTGTCGTCACGTAAAACGCCCTCTATCGTGTCGTCACGTAAAATGCCTTCTGTCGTGTCGTCACGTAAAACGCCCTCTATCGTGTCGTCACGTAAAACGTCCTCTATCGTGTCGTCACGTAAAACGCTCTCTGTCGTGTCGTCACGTATAACGTCCTCTATCGTGTCGTCACGTATAATGCCCTCTATCGTGTCGTGACGTAAAACGCTCCCTATCGTGTCGTCACGGAAAACGCCCTCTATCGTGTCGTCACGTAAAACGCCCTCTATCGTGTCGTCATGTAAAACGCCCGCTATCGTGTCGTCACGTATAATGTCCTCTTTCATGTCGTCACGTAAAACGCCCTCTATCGTGTCGTCACGTATAACGCCCTCTATCGTGTCGTGACGTAAAACGCCCTCTGTCGTGTCGTCACGTATAACGCCCTCTATCGTGTCGTCACGTAAAACGCCTTCTGTCGTGTTGTCACGTAAAAGGCCCTCTATCGTGTCGTCACGTAAAACGCCCTCTGTCGTGTCGTCACGTTAAACGCCCTGTATCGTGTCGTAACGTAAAACGCCCTCTATCGTGTCGTCACGTATAACGCCCTCTATCGTGTCGTCAAGCAAACGCACTCTATCGTGTCGTCACGTATAACGACCTCTATCGTGTCGTCACATCAGACCGTCAGGGGGTGATAGGTTATCATCACCGACACGGGTCCATGTCTCCACGACATGTTTCCTTACAGCGGAAATCAATTAGCTAGGATTTACTTATAAATAACAGCCAGACTCGATCGACACTTTGGTGGGTGTAATTTGTCTACGATTCCTTTTACTCTTATATTTAGATTTCATTTAGAGTGTAAAATCAAGGGAGGTAACCGTTATAACATTGGAAGAATCGGTAAATTGACGAATATTGTCAGTTTGATTGAGAAAGACACTAAAATCTTCCTTGTGCCATCAAGTTAGGTCTGGGTGTTATTTGATTTCTCTCGATTAAACTCATATCTACAGCTTGGCGTTACTTTTATTTCGCTCGGGAAAACACATTGGTTGCTAGACTTATTCAATGAAGTTCTTCGGCAAGCCAAAGTGAATCTGACGTCCCGTAGGTGTATCGTTTATGACATTTTACTAATGGCTCCTGGGAATTGAAATGCATTTCATAACTCCATTACCTCAAAAGTCGATGTTTGGTATTCATTTGGAATTATTTTACATGAGTTTTGATAGAATCTTACTTGGATGTTAACTCAAATGATTTTCGCTTTTTCTTTATTTTATTGATTCTATACGCGTATTTTACAAGCCATTACAAGTGTTCTTTGAATAGATGGCGATTTCAAGAGTATTTCGAAAGTTTCATGCCTCCGATATTAAAATTAAAATGATAGAATGATCATTAGAAGTAGCCTAAAGGAAGTTACAGGCGTGGACAGCGAGCGGGAACATTACTACTAGAAATAAGTACGATCATATATCGAATGGCTGAGGAAGCATATATACCTAATCCGATGTTCCTGGAGTGTTTTTGCACACGTGATCCCACAAGCCATAATCTACACCAGGCTAGTTTATCTGAAAGTCTATATGTCAATGTATATTTAGGGTTTTAGACAACTTACTGCCGCTAACGTAGCAAAAATGGCTAATCCTAATGGATTGCGCAATTTAAGGCGAGAAAATCTTCAGCTCGAGGGGATTTCACATCACAGCCGAGGCCAAAAACGGAATTATCCCACAGCTCAGAATAATATATCCATCCCGTTCTTAATGGGAACATTACAAATCGATAAGGAACTATACAAGTGTCTTGTCGATCAAATCAGGTCAAGTTCTTCTGAGTTCGATTATTTATGTATGGTTATCGATCTGATACATTACAGCATTGCCCAGAGAATAAAGGGCTCAATTGACTGCACTTTCAACACGTTCAAATATCGAATTTATATGCAATATCAGTCATCATGACTTCAATTCACCAAACAATATCGTTTCGGTTTCAAATTGTGCATACGGTAGCCTTTATGATATTGCCCGTGTAGCTATAGTGTGCTATATAATCTACTATCTAATGTGTGCTCTCTCTCTACTCCCTCCAATCCATGTAGAATATTTTAAAAGAACATTAATTGGTGAAACCATGGATATAACTGATGATCACAAAGTGTTGAGTATAGGTCATCTTACTAGCTCAAACTAGCGGGAATTTCCCTTAAGCCAAGTGGTAGGATGCTAGTTCGAGCCCAGCGCGGCGGGCAGGGTATTTTTCACTACTTCTTATTACAACTCTACAGATTCGTCTATTCGTAAAACGTACTTTTAATATTTCCAATATCGATACTTTTTAAGACGAATGAAATAATGGCGATTTCGATTTCATAATAAATATTTTTACATGTTCGGAATGACACGAGTTCATGATGACAATCAAATTTCGACATCACAATAACAACGAAGGATTTAAGAGTCTGAGATGTAAGTTTGTGAATTTACGGAAAGGCTGCTACGATCACAGCATGGTCTTATTGGTAAACATTCTGGTTTTGTTCGGACTAGCCATGTTCTTATTGTGGGCACGTTGTATTATATGGAGTTGACAATGTTTGCACGGTACTATTTCGAAGGAACTCCAGACGCTTAACCGCCGGAACACCTGGTCTTGTTATCATCATAATCCTTCATATGTTATAGCAGTATTACTTTGGTCTGGCTAAATGATACGTGTTCTGAACAGGTAACTATATCTACATCTGTTACTTGCACCAGGATGCATGTAATCGGTTTAAATGTAATCGAAGTACATCTTTTATGTAAAACTTCTTGTTGTCTACCAAATGCTGATCATAGATATTCCAATGCCAGTTAAGACACTGAGTTGATGTTAAGGCCATGTTTTGTGTCCCACATTGACAGAGAAATCTCGAGCCTGATGGGTGACTTTCGTGGTTGACTAACCGAGACTCTGCCAGGTGTGCCACCCCGAGGGGTGGATATTTCTCAAGTCCTCAATGTAATGGATGATTATTCTTTAAATTATACTATTTTATTTACGCAAGGCCAAGTTGTTCAAATATCAAACAGATGTTGTAATGCAACACAGTGTTGTCGTAACGTCATTGCATTGCTGTCAGCGCATGTTATTTGTCATACAACAGAGAAACCACACCCTACGGGGTAGAAATCTTAAATATACAAAACAACTCGAGGATGTGATAGAGAAATCTCCAATTTGAGGAACGATATCCTAGTTCGTCTAACCAGAGGCTCTCCCGAGAGTTGGAGATATTTCTATCACGTCCTCAAGGAATTGGATGCTTATTTTTCCCCTTCAGATAACAGATCTTTTTAATAACGAAGAATATTGATGTTGGATTGTCGCCGTGACGTCATTGAATTGTTTGTTGCCGTGACGTCATTGTATAGTCTAGGAGTTGACAAAGGTATCACACCTCAGGGGGTGACAGAGAAATCTTGAACAAGTAAAACGGGAAACAAGCCTGTTAATGATGGGAGAATAGTTATCATGAACCATTTCAAGAGTTCTCAGATTCGTTTTTGTTGATATCATATTTTTATATATTTTGAAAACATCACTGTTTCTACAAAACACGTTATCACAGCAATCTTTAGGAGAAACTAAATGTACGTTTACTTTCCGATACAGCAGGCCGGGGATGTTGATCACGTGATGTACCCTATAGGGGTTACTATGATAATACACTACAACAGTACAAAGCCATTATCGTCGAGCTTTGGCAGTGCATGTCGACATGTCTTTCAGCAAACATTTTTTTATTATCAGAAATGTTCAATAACGGCATCTACACTTAAACATCAGACGGATTCAATTCCAACACGAGGTTTTATTTCTTCCTTATTTTTCTGAATCGCCAGGTTCTGTAGATGTAGTTCACAGAATGGTGTACAGTAGAAAGGGGCATGGATTGAAAGGGGAACGCATCTACTATGACAGTTACTTTATTGAAGCGTAACGGTCACAATTCACTGAGTTTTCAAAAGAGTAACCGGATATGTCCTGTTGTACCAATTAAGAGTACATGACATGTTACAATATGAGTAGGTAAAGGTATAGGGATGGGGAGTTTTTCCAAGTCCCTGTGTGAACGCCTGTATGATGTGGGTCGGAGCTTACATATGACGATATATTTTTATGCCTAGTTTAATTTTCTCTCGTAAGAATGAGCTCGCCTTTAGACTAGCCACTAGACAGTTGTTGATGTTTTTTGACACGCTTCATTAATATCATCACTGATAATGGTTTAGACAACACACATCATTGATTTCTGAGACATCCGATATATCACAAGCGCGTGGTGACATATCCTGAAGTGATGGGAAACCATCTATCTAGACTGACCAATGGTAATTCGAGTTACAAAACGCTCACAACGTTAACTAACCCATAGACGATGAACAGATTTCTGATTGGTCGCCCTCGGTACACAATATTAGGCAATACTAACAGGTGGAAATGTCTGATTATTTATCTCTGTCAAAAAAACAACAACACGGAAAACGATAGTTGTTTACAAACTTGTTCTTCCGCCAGGAGCAAATTGGCTATAATATGATATAAATTGACTACATCAATCATGTTTTAACGCTATCATCACCTGTCTAGGTGAACAGATCCGAAGGACGGTTAGATAGCCAGAGGATAGCTAGACCGACACTCAATGTTATCGGGATCGGCTGATAACACTGATACAAGGAGCGCCATTTTAGATAGTCTCGATGAATCAGTGAAATCTCAATGGCTGAATGGTAACATTGTATACCAGAAATGAGGTTATCACTATCTAACGATTATCAATTGTCATTGTATCGTACAGTGTACGGGTCACCTATTTGATGATGCATTAGCTTTGTGAATTTGTTAGTCAATCACATGTTAATCATTTGATGGCAAGTTCAAATGAAATTACACAAACGAAAGTAAATTGTAAATACATGCTTTGAAAACCAACCCTTTTCGCCTCTAGACGTGGTTAAATGAATAAGGAGTATAAAATTCGCTTGTTAAAGAACAGAACAGCGGCCTGATTTCAGAAATTGATATTTATTATCTTTGAATTTCGTGTTATTTCTGTTGAAGAAATCGGTTCTGCCATGTTGATTTCAAGGACATTTGAGGAAGCGACAACATCACAGGCTTTGGGAAGGCTTAGCTTCAATGTTCCTAGAATATTGGGATCGGCCTCTTTATTGCGGTTTTTTGACAAATGTCAAACTGTTTGAGATTCGAGATGGTCGAGATAGCTTCGGTGGATTTTATACTCTAGCTTATTATACGAGGTTTGCCGTACTCCGAATGCCAAGCTTTGATTCATTTGAATAGTGAAACCGTTCAGAATACATGCACACGTGCTTGACGTTCGACTGAAATTCAATATTGAAAAATATTAAATCTATTGCATTATTAGGCTTTGGACCTCTCAATCCAGAATTTGAAATTTCCTTCGACCCATTATGGAGTTTCCTCAGTTTCTTATCATCACTGATGAGTTCATCTTCGGTAACCCACTGTCCTGACGCTCAAGGACAGAGACTGTGTGACGATGGGTAGAGTGAATCTCGTTTCGGCTCTAAAATAGCAACCAATTAAATACCGCCATACATTTTAAACTTCAGAACTCTTTTGTGTGAAACATTTTTGGGGGATTCTCGTCATGGGGGCCGCCATCAAACATGCAACATGCCTTTGATTTACCTGTATCTGGTTATATGTAAATGGATGTTTTTCCACAAGTGTCCTGCCTCACAGTAGTAGACTTTTTCTGGCTGTCCAAAATCGCCGGTTTATATTAAAACAAGACACTGTGATTAAAATGCAGGCATTTTTTTTTGAAAAGAGAACAGCTCATTATAAATTGGAGGCTACATGAAGCTGTATAAACTTAGGACAATATGATTAACTTATCAGTTTGATTTTTCTTTAAACGGGGAAAATTCCTCTCTGTCGGTAGACAGGTTGTAAACATTACCATTACATATAGATCTAAACTTTCTCTAAGCGTAAGGCATAGAACACCATGTTTGTGGTAAGATTCTTGATCTACTTCGGCAAAGCTGTCTCTGTCACGGGAGCATTGTCAGTTTAAATATCATTTTGAATACCATTTCCTATCCCACTATGACCAACAGATGCCTTAGTATTGAAAATAAATTTTGCAAAATAACCATACTTCTACTGATCCATGACATACTCGTGTTGTATCAGGTTGAATTTAGCGAAAGTTTTTATTCTAAATAGATTATCTTCGACCTCAATAACTGCAGCAACTTGTCTTCAATTCATGTTGATATTTCTTTATAAATAATTATAGCGACATTGTGAGCGGGACGTATCAATAGCCGCCATTTCTGAGAGGCAGGAAGTTATGTAATGTTTCCACTTCCTGCTTCAGATATAGTATACACAAAACCCACAAAACCTCTATAACGGCTGGGAACAAAGCTTCCTGACGTTAAAAACACAAATGACAAAGGAAGAATATGTCCGACTCGTGCCCTGACAGGACCTCGAACATACGAACCACTAAGCCAAGACGAAATCGGCAGAACCAAAACTAAATCAAATATCTTATATAGATGCAGTCATCTGGTGCAAAACTTTCGGCGTTTCATGTTTACCTATTTATCTTTTTGAGAACTCGATACATGAATTCTCACGGAGGATAAGAAGACAGACAGAAACCCGAACTACGGACATACATATTACTAATGGCGACGGAGCCATTACCTTGTGTCGAATGCATACGATATGCATCTGATGTGCACCATCTGATGTGCACCACATAATTGGAGCACCCGTTCATGATTTCTTTATAATAGCCTTTGTTTATTGTTAGTTTGTGAATAACAGCTCATTAGGAACACATCTATTTGATATCTGCGATTCATGTTGTTATGTTTACTATGACTGCTTTTCGAATACCGGTACATGCATAAAAGCGTTCGGCAAATAAAACAATAGCTACATCTCCATTGGAATCACAATTAATTAACGCCGACATTGCACCGTAGGTTAGATAGCTATTGTATTGGGTGTAATGTGTATTTCGTCCTGACGTTCATGGGCACATAAACTTCAGGTTGGCACCAGTTCAGTGACCATCCAAAGCATCACATACTCGCTCAGACCACACAAACACACACATCGTATATAACATGTGTGCCTTGTTATATACATATGAGAAACAAATAATAAGGATCTCAAATTCAGAATGTTAAATATAGCTCTGTCTAACGATCGAAATCAAGGGCTATAACTCCGGACCGTCGAAAACGCACAAAACAGAACTGTCAAACTCACAAATACAAAACCAGCAGTCATCGCATTGAAGGATATTAATTTCGGATGCTAATCCGTCTACACATTCCACAATCAGTGATTTTTTTTGTAAACTTGTTTTTTACACCAACATAGACCCTGTAACATTTTCCTATCCACACTCATTAACATTATTTAATTTGTCAATTTTCCAACTGAATTTAAATTCATCTTTACTTATTAGCCCCCCTTGACTCAACTTGATTAATATTTTGAGAGTTAACAAGTTCTAACAAAACAGATCGACAGGAAAACGATACTAGGATGTGCCGTATTATAGTTATACAATGTGATTATACAGAAGCTTTATCGAGTGAATGGGCTTGTTAGAATAATGACCCAGTCTGTCCCAGGCCTATTGTCTCGAGTGCCATATTAAAAGGACAAGGTCTTCCATAAAACCCGCCCTGTAATAGATCTAGTACGGTTATTGTCAGTCCAGCTTGTTGTGACGTACGCCAGTAATTAGCAGTAACAAATATTTTACTAAAACTACAAAGGAAATTAAACTATAACGTTACTGCATTGATAAAATTTTATAAATCATGTTTTTATGTAAGTCCATTTATGGTTCGTCGTTAACTGGCTGCCGCGTTGACAGTTCACGTGACGTACTAGTCGCGTGCAACCGGTCATTAGCCACGGAGGTAAGTACAGAATGTATTTATACGTATCGACGAAATTATTCGTCGTAAAGAAAAAGATCTTTATCAGACAAAGGAGAGTTCCATCAAACCGAAATCTAAGGCTTTAATCTAACATAGGGGAGTTCCATCAAACCGAAATCTAAGGCTTTAATCTAACATAGGAGAGTTCCATCAAACCGAAATCTAAGGCTTTATCCTAACATAGGAGAGTTCCATCACACCGAAATCTAAGGCTTTAATATAACATATGAGAGTTCCATCACACCGAAATCTAAGGCTTTAATCTAACTAGGAGAGTACCATCAAACCGAAAACTAAGGCTTTAATCTTACATAGGAGAGTTCCATCAAATCGAAAACTAAGGCTTTAATCTTACATAGGAGAGTTCCGTCACACCGAAAACTAGGCTTTAATCAAACATAGGAGAGTTCCATCACACCGAAAACTAAGGTTTTCACCCGACACGGGAAATATTCGTCATATCGAAACCTAATGCTTTAATCGGACATGAGAGAGTTTCATCACACCGAAACCCAATGCTTTAATCCGATATGGGAGATGGCCAAAGTCTTAGGCCTGACGTATTTACATGAACCTCATCAGACACGTATAATGGACAGAGATTTACGAATCATCGACCACAACACATATGTCGAGACGGAAACACTTAATTCGTTTCCCGTCCTATTCCCAATTTTCGCGCATTACTTCGTTGTTGATTCATAGAGGTCCATTAAGAACCTTGTTGAAGACAACCACACAGGTCATGGGTTCCAAACCTTATCTAAACTCACTTACATCGACTAGTCCACTAAAGACTGGCAGACATAGACAAATACTAATCAGTGATAATTTCCTAAATGGACGGTTTGTTTTAAATCTGAATATTACGTATTATTTGAAATTGTGACAAAATTCGTATCGTAGTACACTTATTATGTAACTGAATTAAGAAGTATTTTACGTGACTGCTGCATCTGGACAGTCGGATTGAGGACAGCAGGACGGGGGCAGTTGGGAGAGCTACAATGGAGATGTTCCATAGAAAGTGCTTTAGGGTGCAACAGGCAGTAAATCTTTAACAATTTCCTTGTTGTAAGTTGTTTGTGATCGGATAGGGGGCAATATTGACTCGGTGTTTCTAAAGATATAATGCCCTGCAGGTAGGGCGTAATAATTGTACCTGCTGTCCCCATTGCATGATCGTAAAAGGCGACTAAATTTGTGATCTTATCTTTTCTCTTCTTTCTGAACAACTTTCTTCTTCCAAATGTCTCCCTTGACAATGCCTCACTTTTGGGGAAGGCTTTTGGTTCTGTCCCCTAGCCGAGACATACCAGCGTCTTTAAAAATGGTAGTTGCTGCTCCTGCTTAGCGCTCAGCATATTTGGAGTGGAACGACTGGTTCGCCTGTTGTCACTATAATGTGACCGGGTGTCCTGCTGGGGGTCTTCGGCAGTATGCTTCAGTGAGGTAGCACTATAAAGTCGGCATCAGTTCCACGCTATCACAAGGAGACAGACTCAAAATTTAATTATCAGTCGCCTCTTGCTTATCATTACTACCCCCACCCCCTCCCCTTTAATGATCTATCAAAATGACCATGATATCCTGTACAATGTATATATTTTAATATTTTATAGCCCGCCGATCCTTTATTGCCCTTTATTGATATTTCCTCACTGGTAAATCTAGAAAACATATGGATATGTCTCGGTTACGTATGTGCAATGTTTACCTGTCGTTGACAGATGCCGTGATGTTCGCCAGTCGATGTTCCTTGTGTTGACAAAGATGGCGACAGCCTGCGGTCTCATGTGAGTCCCTTTGATCTAGTGACGGAGATGCCTACACGTAAACATGGGACGGGGCTTGGGCTTCAACGTCCCAACACACTAATAGTTTCGACATGTGTTCTACTGATAAGAACTTGTATCGATTTTCATGTTTTGTTAATCCTGGTAGTACTCGATGTATGTGGTACAAATTAATGAATTATATCAAAACCATTTGAACAATCCCATGATAATGATGTAGCTCGATCAAACGAAAAATAGGAAGGCCACAAAAGATAGCTTCTTAAATGTAGGATGATTGGTTTGGTTTATTGACGTCCTATTAACAGCCAGGGTTATTTAAGGACCTGCCAGGTTTTGGAGGTGGAGGAAAGCCAGAGTACCCGGAGAAAAACCACCGACCTACGGCCAGTACCATGGCAACTGCTCCACATGGGTTTCGAACTCGCAACCCAAAGGTGGAGGGCTAGTGATAAAGTGTCGGGACACCTTAACCACTCGGCCACCGCGGCCCCTAAATATAGGATGGTCTGTCAACACAATTCCAGCTTTATTTTGACTTTACTGTAATGACCCCTTTAAACTAGTACGTTATCACTTTTGTTTCGTGTATACTCCGTGATACATATATATAAGTATATTATTATTACGCCACGGATGCTTTTCTCGAATACCTTCCAAGTTATCTATCCATACCGGTATCACCTATATAATGTACACGGATGTCGGCAGTTTCAAGTTTTTCTGATAAGGCCATTAGGATCATTTGATGTGTTTAACATTAAACATTGGATACATCGGTTTTTTCCCTTTAAAAGGTCAGCAAATTGTCTAATGGTGTATATTTCAGAAAAGATCCACAGCAACCAATTCTACGTCGGATCATTGAAATATTCGACCGATTTTGCGTTTTCGCTTTGATATCATAGGAGTTATTCCATTGTCAACCTTGATTGTAGATTGAGTAGGTACGTTTGTTAATATATTTCAGTAAAGACTTTACTTCAGATGTTTAAGATACATTTGTCGAAGTACAAACTCTTCAGAGCTTATGTTACCCATTGCCATGTTCGACGTGAAATAAAGCTTCTTGTATCTTGTATCTTGCATACATACATCACTTGGCAAAACACATGAGAAATAAAATGTATTGTGTAACAAGTTAAAAAATAAAGGTTTGGTTTAGTGTCGTTTAATGGTCATATCAACCGTCATATAAGGACGGCTTCTACTGTGACGAGATACGTACGTGTGGTGAATGTGACGAGCTACATACGTGTGGTGAATGTGACGAGCTACATACGTGTGGTGAGTGTGACGAGATACATACGTGTGGTGAATGTGACGAGCTACATACGTGTGGTGAATGTGACGAGCTACATACGTGTGGTGAATGTGACGAGATACATACGTGTGGTGAATGTGACGAGATACATACGTGTGGTGAATGTGACGAGATAACGTGTGGTGAATGTGACGTGCTACATACGTGTGATGAAGGTGCGTGTGTTTTGGGAGGCTGTGGTATGTTCGTGTTTGTCTCCTTGTGATAGCCCGGAACTTGGCCGACTTATAGTGCTACCTCACTGAAGCATACCGCAGGACATCCTACCCGGTGACATCATACTGCCAATGGACCAAGCAGTTGTCCCACTCCCAAAAAGAAATGCTGATCGTTAAGCAACTACCATTTCAAATGACATGGTATGTCTCGACCAAGGAACACAGCCTTCCTCACAAGGGCGAACGCTCAATTGAAGGCCAAAAGTGAGGCATTGTCTAGGGAGACATAAGGAAGGAGAAAGTTGTTAAGAAAGAAGAGAAAAGATAATATCCTAAACTTAGTCACCTCTTACCACCACTTACGCTCCACCCCTAGAGCAGTTAAAAATGGTATGTGGACGCTTTTTAATGTTGTATGTATCATGGTAATCACAGTAAAAAAACCAATGTTCAATATTGCGATAATAAAGGGATAATACAGTACATACATTGGAAAATCTTATATTTGTTTATTTCAATAATATTTTTACGAATACATTTCCATGGAGCCATGAACTGTCTTTTTTAATTAAACAGATCGAATTATAACGCCACAAAAATCGCTTAAACCCTAAATAATTTGTGATGTGAAAGGTTCATTTCGCAAAAGTGATATTTATTATCCATGAACTACAGAAGTGATTCAATCAGCAGACGATATCCCATACAATTATTATTTTTCATTTTTTTTTTTAAATTTATAGCCCTGTTCATTATATTGTCATCCAACACATGTTATTAATGTGAAAAAGTCCAACCCTGCGAATACATCTTCGTCTTATTTATACACGTGATTGCCTTCTGGGAAGAAATCGAAATCCTAATATTAATGGACGGCAACAGCTCGTTAGCCAAACTGTTGCCGAAGGCTGGAAAGTGAGGACACTTATTTGTCCGATAGTTCAAAGAAGTATATTGACCAGAATCCCGATAGACAATGATTTTTTGTTTTGTTTAAGCGTTCATCCACTCAACCGTTATGATGACCAAAATAACACTGCGTGTTCAAAACTACACGCTTAGGCCTTCAATCTTTAATGTTAATGAAAATTCTGTGCAATGATGCTTAATAAGAATGAACTCAAATCGATAAATTGACAATAACATCAGAGAATACCAACATAATAACGAAACCGTAATTTCTGACTTAAAATCGATGAAACGAGGCCAAAGTGCGAAGAAAAATATAGATTTGCATGTAAACATTTGAAAAAAATACAATAAGAATAAGACAAGGCGTTCCGAGAGAGTAAGCGCCCTCCACTGTATCGACCACACCCACCATGTAAAGTCAAATCCGGGTCAAGTCACCTCATCAGAATAGATACCAGAGTGCAGCAAAGGAACCAATAAACACATCTCACACAATTAATAACCAAGATTTTCTTAAGACGTTTCAATTAACAACAAAATAAATCTCTTGTCGGGTGATTGTTTACGAAGATATTTGTTTGCGAACGTTGGCCTTTGTATGTCAATGAGACAGAAGACGTGTGTAAATAGTCCCACCGAACAGCTGTGAGTCTTGTGTTAGATCTATGAATTATTAAACATATAAGGTATATTTCGTAGGTATTAAATCATACTAGAATTTTTTCTATTTGTTCTCTACCGCCATTGTTTGTTTATCGCCCGTAAGTAGCCAAGGCCATTTTGAGACGGGGTCTCTTTGTAGTAGTTGGTGACTACCTCACTCAACAACATACAGGGACCCGTCGCATGCCATCCAGTGCACTAGGGGTAAAGTGTCTTGCCCAAGGACACAACCACGACAGCACAGACCGGCCAATTTATCGGCTTCCCGAGAAACCAAACCAACACAGTCACGGACGTCGAACCACCTCAGTTATCGCTAGAGGGTTGGCTAATTATTACCGATTTCACCAAAGAATAAAACTGAGCATAGTGACCATGTAATTCTGTCCTATCTTTGTATTTTGTAATGTCCATCTACTGATGGGCATTACGGTTGGAAGTGAAATGAACCACGGTATCTCGTTATCACATTACATAAACGACATGCTTTCTGTACCTAGACGATATCAAATGTGTCAGTTGACTAACTTTTCCCTGGAGTAACTTTGGGGACATTTTTATGTATACATTTTGTAAAGGGACGGGAGAGGCGTGGAGATCCATTACTTTATTAAATATTTCTGAGTGGTATACAATGAAATAATGACACCAAGGTTAACCTATAGTTTCGATATTAATGGATTCTACATACAGACATGTATAAATTGGTCCCCGTCCTCACTGAAATGTAATAAGTCACGTAATCCAAATCAAATCAGTTCGTTCTAAAAAGAATCTTCGATTACTGGATCCAACTTTGATATATGAAGATATCAGCCTCTTTTATCAAGGTTCAAATTGTTCTGGTACAACAGAGTCAGCGTCAATATTTGTCACGAGTCAATATCTGGTAGCATCTGCAAGCCATTCCCGAGTTTCATCAGCTTTTGACCGACATTACAGTATCACTATTTCTCAGTCATAACCTGCCTGGGGATACGGCCGTCTTTTTATAGAATACATGTACATGCTGTATACAATCAACATTAGACGGAAGAAACTTGCTATCGTAACGAAGGTCCTATCACTAAGAGAATTGAAAATGTTTGTTATCAGCACGATTAAGACCGCGAACGTACACCAGGAAGATAGGTAACGTCCATGCTATTGAGACAATGACTGGTAACGAAATCACACACGGAAGTTTCCCAGTAAGATATACAGAAAAAAATCTCTCTACTGTGGTGCCAAGCTCGGATATAGTTCATTTACCACCTCGGCTATTTGTCTATAAGAAAATGGCCCAATTTATTTCTCTGTGCAATTGATAATTTCAAAATAAAACAATTGAACTGTGGTGTACATGTCAATGACCATATTTGACCTTGACATTTTGTCCACACTTCAACATGTACTTTTTTAATAATACTGTTTCCAACTACCTAGCCCGAGTTTCCTCTGGCCCTGACACCATGTGTGGTGTCAGGGCCAGAGGAAACTCGGGCTACCAACTACCATCCCCACAACACCCATATATATCTATACATCGTTTATATACGACATACAGGCTCAACCCCAAGATCCCATATATTGTTGTTTTCTTGAATTATCTCTAAAAGAAGACAATATATATTCATTATCGCGCCACAATCTTCCTGTACCACTCAATCACTCTGGTCGACCCTTAGCTAAAACTGCCGTACTTCGTTCTAACCAAACACGTGATAGCTAATTTTCAGCTTCCTCGTTTCAAAGTCTTATATCGATCAAAAGTTCCGGGGTTAACATTTGAGCATATTCACTAAGGTTGAGTAGATTTGATGCTTTAAGACAAATATAATCTGTAGAAATCTTTGTCTCCTTTTACAAAGAGTCATACATGTATTTCCGTGATCACATCACTGACGGTTCATCACTATGGGGCATTCAGTGCCAAGGTCAAAATTGTGATACGCTTGGACCAAAAGCAATATTTGCCGAGTTCTTCAACGTTCGCGCCTACAGAATTCCAGTATAAATTCGTTGCTTAGCTTAAACTGTATATAAAAGTAAACAGTGATAATTGATCGTAATGGTGCATTACTAGAAAGTGCATTCTCTACGGGGATATAATCGTCATCACAGTGTGCAGTACTTGTCACTGTATATCGATATTTAAATTGCTCCGACCGACATGAAATCAAGTCGTATTTACAATGGGCCGAGTCGGAGCCAGTACGAATTCCCTACCGAAGGTCAGAGACATGCTCTGTGTGTGTGTGTGTGTGTGTGTGTGCATAAGGCTGAAAGATGCGCGAGAGATTACAGTATAGCTTCCTTTTAGATGGGTTTCCAGACCAAAATGTTTAAAAATATATTTGTAGAAAATACGACATGTGCCATTCCCCTTGCATGCGGTGTGAACTTCAATTATGTCAGATAGGTCCGAGTTCGTTACCATTCGTATCCTCAATGCAGAATACAATTACTGCCTCACGTATGGTATTGGTGTAGTGAACTGACGGAGTATCGAATTGGTTGTCTCTGGCATGGCATTTCAGTGGGGTAGCGTTATAATATTTTTCATTTCCATGCTGTCGCAAGGAGATAAATACAACCATGTACGGCTGAAGCATACACTACATTACCAATATGAAAAGCACAGCAGCGTTGCTCTTTTAAACTAAAATGACAACGAAAGATAAGAATTTCAGCAGAATTTGACAAATCCAAAACGCGTATATGCAACAAAAAAAGAGAGACCCCTTATGACCTTTATAGTGTTGATTGGCCGTTAAGCACTTTAACTAACTACAAAATGTAACTACTTGAGTTTGGATACCATGATCACGTAATGGCCACCATACATTAATCAAATTCTGGATTTCCAGTTCAGGACCGCGGAAGCTTCCCGTCTGTGTTCGCGGAAGTTACCGGAAGTCTCGTAGACTTCGGACGTGTCATGCAAGACGATAGTAAAATCTGTCAGCACTTAACACCATCGGAGAATGGAGTCCCCAGACATACGTGTGTGTTACGAAGCTTGGGCAACGGCTTCTGTTGCTCAAAACAGGAAGATTTAACAGATAATTCTAAAATCAATTTAAAGTAAAAAAAATAAATTAAATTAAAAAAACGAGGGGGAGGGTTGGGGGGGGGGGGGGGGGGCAATTCTAACTTGATGTCCATTCTGGTCATGGAACCGACGATGACCTTGATCAATCTAGTTGTTCTTGCTCGATATATCGGCCGCCGCAGTAATGTAATAACTGACAGTGTTAAGTTTAAGTTGCCTTCACAGAAAGTGTTTCCCGACGGATATAACCATTCTGACCAGCGCTCGCAAACTATGATGGTCAGACAGAATACAATACTCGTCGAATTTAGCCATGCGAATGGAATACTAATACCCTCATGGTGATGTCTACGGGAGATGAGTCTCCTACTGGAGAACAGTCTGGGGAGAAAAAGAGATAATAAAATATAATCCAATTGTGTCTGTCGGCCATCTGTATCACGATTCATTGTAAAAAAAGATATCTATATATATAAATGTGTGTGCACTTCGGACGAAGGTCACTATTACAAACGATTGGCGGTTGCAGACTGAGATATTGGCTTCACTGAGGGTCAGACGGTTCGTTATTTTGAAAGCTTATTTTTAGGGTCAAATCTATCCGGATGGAGCACGGGTTGGTGTCTGGTCACGTTAAAGACGTTCGTTATAATTTGTACAAAATCAGAACTCAATACAGTACAACTGAAGACCCGAGACATTGTCTCAGAAATACAAACATCTCTATCATCACAGTACAACTGAAGACAGAAATACAAACGTCTCTATCATCACAGTACAACTGAAGACAGACATTGTCTTAGAAATACAAACCTCTCTATCATCACAGTACAACTGAAGACAGACACATTGTCTCAGAAATACAAACATCTCTGTCATCACAGTACAACTGAAGACAGAAATACAAACATCTCTATCATCACAGTACAACTGAAGACAGAAATACAAACATCTCTATCATCACGGTACAACTGAAGACAGACACATTGTCTCAGAAATACAAACATCTCTGTCATCACAGTACAACTGAAGACAGACATTGTCTCAGAAATACAAACATCTCTATCATCACAGTACAACTGAAGACAGACATTGTCTCAGAAATACAAACATCTCTATCATCACAGTACAACTGAAGACAGACACATTGTCTCAGAAATACAAACATCTCTATCATCACAGTACAACTGAAGACAGACATTGTCTCAGAAATACAAACATCTCTGTCATCACAGTACAACTGAAGACCCCAGACATTGTCTCAGAAATACAAACATCTCTATCATCACAGTACAACTGAAGACAGACATTGTCTCAGAAATACAAACATCTCTATCATCACAGTACAACTGTAGACAGACATACAAACATCTCTATCATCACAGTACAACTGAAGACCCGAGACATTGTCTCAGAAATACAAGCATCTCTATCATCACAGTACAACTGAAGACAGACATTGTCTCAGAAATACAAACCTCTCTATCATCACAGTACAACTGAAGACAGAAATACAAACATCTCTATCATCACAGTACAACTGAAGACAGACACATTGTCTCAGAAATACAAACCTCTCTATCATCACAGTACAACTGAAGACAGACATTGTCTCAGAAATACAAACCTCTCTATCATCACAGTACAACTGTAGACAGAAATACAAACATCTCTATCATCACAGTACAACTGAAGACAGAAATACAAACATCTCTATCATCACAGTACAACTGTAGACAGAAATACAAACATATCTATCATCACAGTACAACTGTAGACAGAAATACAAACATCTCTATCATCACAGTACAACTGTAGACAGAAATACAAACATCTCTATCATCACAGTACAACTGTAGACAGAAATACAAACATCTCTATCATCACAGTACAGCTGAAGACAGACACATTGTCTCAGAAATACAAACCTCTCTATCATCACAGTACAACTGAAGACAGAAATACAAACCTCTCTATCATCACAGTACAACTGAAGACAGACACATTGTCTCAGAAATACAAACATCTCTATCATCACAGTACAACTGTAGACAGAAATACAAACATCTCTATCATCACAGTACAACTGTAGACAGAAATACAAACATCTCTATCATCACAGTACAACTGTAGACAGAAATACAAACATCTCTATCATCACAGTACAACTGTAGACAGAAATACAAACATCTCTATCATCACAGTACAGCTGAAGACAGACACATAGTCTCAGAAATACAAACCTCTCTATCATCACAGTACAACTGAAGACAGAAATACAAACCTCTCTATCATCACAGTACAACTGAAGACAGACACATTGTCTCAGAAATACAAACCTCTCTATCATCACAGTACAACTGAAGACAGAAATACAAACATCTCTATCATCACAGTACAACTGAAGACAGAGGCATTGTCTCAGAAATACAAACATCTCTATCATCACAGTACAACTGTAGACAGAAATACAAACATCTCTATCATCACAGTACAACTGTAGACAGAAATACAAACATCTCTATCAACACAGTACAACTGTAGACCGAAACATTGTCTCAGAAATACAAACATCTCTGTCATCACAGTACAACTGAAGACCCGAGACATTGTCTCAGAAATACAAACATCTCTATCATCACAGTACAACTGAAGACCCGAGACATTGTCTCAGAAATACAAACATCTCTGTCAAAAGCCCGCATATGAGAAGGCAATATATCTATTCAGGAAATGGTGTGTATGTACTCAATAATTACATCCAGACTAATCCTAATTAAAAGATAATGAGATGGAATTAATACGGTTTCCAGGAAATATATAACTTTCCAGCTTATTTCCTTGATGAAAAGGAGAAGAAACCTTTTAACACGTAGTCAATCTTCGTCTGTACGGTTCAGCCGTCCTGGCAGGAAGAACTTTAATCTTTGAAATCATATGATTTAGACTCTGATTATCTTCCGGAAACTGGTATTTATACAGTACCAATATACTAAATACACGTGCTTAGATACTAAATACACGTGCTTAGATACTAAATACAGTACCAATATACTAAATACACGTGCTTCGCTCGTTTAAGAGACAATTAGCAATTACACAGCTTCTTTAATCAAGTCTTTGAGAAAACAAAAGTATAAGGAACTGATCATAGACTAGTTTGTTTGTTTGTTTTTGTTTAAAGTCCTATTAACAGCCAGGGTCATTTAAGGACGTGCCAGGTTTTGGAGGAGGAGGAAAGCCGGAGTACCTGGAGAAAAACCAACGGCCTACGGTCAGTACCTGGCAACTGCCACACGTAGGTTTCGAACTCGCAACCCAGAGGTGGAGGGCTAGTGTTAAAGTGTCGGGACACCTTAACCACTCGGCCACCGCGGCCCCTATGATCATAGACAATGCTCGGATGACTTAATTATTCTATTGTAGAAGTCTTGGTGTAACGACACTTTGATATGATATATTGACAGTTTAACCGTTGTCTTTACATAATTTGTCCTCCATAAGTTATGGTAAAGCAGTGCTGTATCAGCCACAGATGCAATTATAAAATACAAGAGGTCCATGGGCCTTAACGGTCGTCCGACTCTAAAGACCTTTGTTCCATTGTAGTATACATACTTAGTAGCTAGTATAGTGGTACTGTTGGCCATGGCAGCTATCTTGGGTTTTGGACCGACCCGAAAAATAACGACACTTGGTCAGGACCATCACGATTATTCCAGGCAAGTTTCAGCTCAATCCCACATGTGGAACTTGAGAAGAAGTTTGAAATGAGAAAAGTTTACGCACGTCGCATGACGGACGACGGCGGACGAAGCACGATGACTATAGGTCATCCTGTCCCTTCGGGTCAGTTGACCTAAAAACCTATACCTCAGTTTAAAGATGTCTTTGTTTTAAGACTGCGATGTTTTGAAGTCATGTTTAATTTGTATTATTAAAGGGAAATCGCCATACCTCAACCAACAAACTACATGTACGTATACGTAAGTGGCTGTTGATAACACGTGCTCTGGACTGTACACAATTCATCAAAGGCTATATGTTATAGAATTTTTAAGGATAACTGCCATTTAAAAAAAAATTAAATACTTTAACTGACAAAGATACGAGAGTAGAGTCATTTTTGCTAATTTCGCACAACTAATCATAAATTTATTGTTGAAACTGGCAGATGGCACCAGATTGAGTATAAGGAAAGAAAATGTTCACATTGTAATAGTCAACAAATTGGTGATGAATTTCATTATTTACTTGAATGTACAGCATTATCTGCTTATAGAATTTTATATAAAGACAACTATTATTGGTCAAAACTAAATATTAGTACGTTTAACGAACTAATGGATATAACTAATGTTAAAACACTAATTAAAATGTGTATTTTTATCAGAATAATTAATAACATGATCTGTCCTCCTTGATAAAAATGAAAATGATTTGTTGTGAAACAGTGCTGTGTATCAACTACGAACACTACTATAATTGTACATATTATATTGTACATATGTCGTTCTCTATACATGGTGTCAGTATGTGAAAGAGAATAAAATGAATTTGAATTTGAACTGTTATGAGTACATGTGTTACATACATACGTAAGTACCGTATTACGCAATATTTGTCCTACTGGGATCGTCCCTGCTGATTTTCCAATGTCATGAACTATGTCAATTTGTTTGATGTTGGTTTGTTGACGGATGTCTATCACCATGTCCTCACTATTGACATACCCCTTTTCCGACCGTGCCCAAACTCATTATAACCCTTCACATAATTTACTTGAGCTAGGAATTTTAAGTTAAAATTCAAACACTCCCCCGGCTTCCCGTGAGTGCGAAGACGTTAACCTCTTTTATTATGACAATGACACGGATTTTATTCTCATAAACTTATATATACAGGACATACACATACATTGTATATACATACATTTAATAACCAAGGGTACTACTTACACAGAGTTAAGTCGATTACTTATTTGCTCTATGAACTTCACAAGTGAAACCAATTCTTCATGTACTACAAAATTGAAAAGATTATTGAATTTAAAAGCACCGGGTTTCATAACTAGAATCTCGACAACCCGTGTAAATTATTCAGAACAACAGTAACGGAATCGTGGTAAAACAACAATGTGTTTCTGGTAGACCAATGAAAAGGTTGTCTTGTAAGGGCAATGTATATGCCAAAGGGTGTCATCCTGTTTCTCCCAAAACTGAAAAATATATATCCTGTTTCTCCCAAAAACTTATGTAAACAATATAGGGGGAGTGTTGTTTTAACAGTTAAGTTAGCTGCTACCTGTACAGGTAAATCAACGTTCCTGTTACCTGTACAGGTAAATTAAGGTGTCTATTACTGAATTTATCAGTTGACAAATAAATAAAATAAAAGATTTATCCATATATTCACAGATGGTTTGAATTTAAAAATAAAACGTGTAATTTAATAAGAAATAAATAGATAAAAATAAAAAGTTATGTATGTATACATGTATATTTATGATAAATTTATAGAAGTGATTATAATTGACTTCTTTTAGATTTATTCATATATTCATAGATGCTTTGGATTTTAAAATAAACTCGGAATTTAATAAGAAATAAATAAATGAACAATTATGTATATAATTTATAATAAATGTATTGAAGTGATTATAAATGACTTCTTTTAGATTTATCCATATATTCATAGATGGTTTGGATTTTAAAATAAACTCGGAATTTAATAAGAAATAAATAAATGAAAAATTATGTATATAATTTATAATAAATGTATTGAAGTGATTATAAATGACTTCTTTTAGATTTATCCATATATTCATAAATGGTTTGAATTTAAAAATAAAACGTGTAATTTAATAAGATGATAAATTAATTTTTACATTTTTCATATAATTGACTAATTTTTATATGTATCCCCATATTATAAATTATCAACTTCAGGAAAGGTGTCACTATGATTCAGGAGAGATTTTATCTGTACCAATTAAGCTATTCGTTCAACCTCAGAAGAGTATGGTGGCAGGACTCTACTCCAGGTTGGATACCGGGTACATGGTGAAGAACAACTACAGAGACACTACCTACTGGAGATGCTGTAATAAAGACTGCCCTGCAACCATCAACACTACCAAAGACATATATATATCTGTATATATGTCTCTGACACTACCAAGGATATTCCTGTAAAATTCGGTCATCAACACAACCATCCACCTAACCATTTCCAGGGGGAAGTTCAGAAGATAATGAACAGCATCAAGAAGAGGTGTAGGAAGGAACTCAAACCAATACCCGCCAACTACGACGAAGAAGTATCCAAACTATACAGACACAGGACTGGGCAGCTGACAGACCACTACAACGGCGACATCGACTACATCAACTATGGCGACCGAGCAACATATTTATTACATATGGAGTGAAAAACAACATACAAGTACTACATATATGTAGTTACATAAAGTTCTGTTAACAATGTATCATCCTTGCTATAAATTCAACTTTTGTTATACAGTACAAATATTATACAGAGAAAGTAAACTATTGGTTTATTTATGATATAAATAGTGTTCATTGGTAATGTATGTATGTATGTATATATGGTGGTTATTACAGTGTATTTTGAAGATAATATAGTGCTTATTAGTTATCCATTGTATAAGTATCATATCACCAGTAAAAAGTACATATATGTGTGTAATACATTATTTTTAACTTTTTAAAGTTTAGAATATGTTTGAAATATACATGTATATTCACATATATATGATTTTGTCAATGAAATAATATGTAATTTCATATCTCAAAGTATAACATTAAATTGACATTTTTGTAGTTCTAACACCTATCTACCTGTATTTACCTGTATTTACCTGGATTTTGCAATAAATGAATGAGAGAGATAATTACCTTCCGTGTTTACTAAATAATTAGACCCCTGTGTAAACAAATCCAGTCTCTCCCAAACATTTTTTACCTAGATTTTCAGTTTTGGGAGAAACAGGATTAAACCTGCCATAGAAAACACAACGAAATGCGTCTTTGTGGTTTTGTACTAAAACAAGAATCGTGGTAAGTTTGGTTTGGTTTGTTTTTGTCCTATTAACATCCAGGGTCGTGGTAAGAACGTGGCCGTTATATTTCACTATATGTTTTAATGGGGACTAACAGTGTCGGCCTCCAACAGGTCCAGGGGTGGTTTCTCCTATGTCCTCAGCTTAGGGGATATCATACAGACAGCAGACACAAGACCTACTGTATCCCACTGTATGATTGGTAGCAAGTGACTAAATTGATAAAAAAAACACGAGGATAAACTGAAGACACAAGGTCAAACATGTACACACGTAAAGAAGGGAACTTCTATGTTTGTAGTCAGAAGGTATATCTTGTCATTTTCTTCAAAAAGTTCTTCATTGTTATAAAAAAAACGTTTGTAAGGGTTCATCTTGATTATACAAATACTGTACGACATCCCTTGAGCATGTCGATATGATTGAGGGAGTATAACGGACAGCAGCGATACAGATACTAGGATTTTATCATATCTAGATCGACTGCAGAAACTCAAAATACTCTGGGCTACCGAAGAGGGAACATGATTTCCTATGAAAGTATTTCCACAACATTCAAGACTATGATATTCGAAAGAACTACTTTGCCTTTTGAAGTGTAAGAATATGGAGTAATCTTCCGGAAAACGTTGTATAATCACCGAATGTAAGTTTATATATGTTAAAAAAAACCAGAAAGTCCTTTATAATTATAGATCTGAGATAAGTTAATGATTCAAATAATGTCACTACCACTATTCTGTAAGTAAATATTTCAATGAAATTAATGAGTTTGATGCCGGTAAAGAGGATCTTTACAGATCCTGTTCTGTAAATAAACTTAAGGTATATGTATAACGTATTTGTTATGTGTACATTACATATACACCACGTCCACTCAGCCCGGGGGTAACGGTCCACACGTGACGTGCAGATCAAACTATGTTTTCGCTTACTAATTTAACATGCTGGCATGCATGGGTCCGGATAGAGATTTCATACCACATGAAATAGAAATCTGAGCGCCTTTAACAACCCGAGCAGTGTTGTTTGGTTCCAATTAGACAGTTAAGTAGAGTGTAAAAATTGTGTAATTTTCAAACTAGTAAAACATGGAACGGAAGATGAGTTTGGGAGATACGATCAGATTCCTAATTATAAAGAGTGGTTTCACATGTACATTAAACTGAAATTTATACTAATTAAATTCTAAAACATGGACACCGTATATTACGGCTCTGCTCTTCAGTAATGAACCATGAAACCCTTAAGGAACGAGGTAAGTGCTGTTAAACTTCAATGTTTATTCAGATAAGATAATCTCGTTCTCCATTGGCGTCAACGATGCTCATTGGGAGCGCTTCCAATATACTCGGAAATAGAGGAGAAACCTTATTACGATGTTTAGTAGAATAATTGCAAAATGTACACCACAAATAAACCTAATTTATCGCCAAGGATATCGAGTCCAAAACGATACGGCAAGTAAGCAACTCCATTTTCCTAAAATTTTCGCATGTATATGCGCATGCGTGTTGCAACATGCTATAATGACACAATTACCGACATATCTTATGCCGCAGTAATATTGAAATTATGTCTCTAAAAATAGATAGAATCAAGAAAGTTCTAGGTGCATGATTTTTTTATTTCTTAGTCTTTCTCTAAATTTCGATATCAGCCCGAAGGTTTGGAAGCCCGATGCTGATATGGTTCGAGGGTTGATGTGAATTGGATATTTGGGATAAAAAAAACTACACTTCCATTTATATTCCTATATAAACCATCTTTAAACTAAATGTACTGGATGTAGAATGGACGTGTTATGTAGAGCACCTATACTGATTAATATATTGTTCGACAGACATACAACCAGTAAATAGTTATCCCATAAGTCGGGTCCAAATTACGGTTTTCGTAACTCATACACAGGCAAAAATGTCTTGAAGTTAACATGGACATGGGACAAATATTGACCTGAAATTGAACTGAAATTGACTTGAAGACATTTTGCCTGTGTATGCGAAATCAAAGTATTTAACGGGATTATGTGGTCAGTGCACAAATCCTGGAGTCAAAGAGAGAGGAGATGTAAAAGGCACAAGGAAAAGCGTCAAAATGACACTGATCCCATCCTTTTCGGCGTTTTCAAACGCATTACTGAACCTGTAACGGAGATGTAAAGTGTCATTTTAAATGTCAGCGATCCGCTGGAGTTTACAACTTCTCTTTACGTGCGAATATCTATATACATACATGTAGATGGGGCTTTGCGGCATCAATCCGTAAATGTCAATATGTAGGATTTTAAAGTGAAGTTACGCTATAACAGTGATATCAAAGCCGGGCTATCAAGTGTAAATCTTTAGTTTGAACTGATTCATGGATAAATGAGTATACTAGAAATCTACTGTGAAAACCTGGGTATAACGGCCTGGACTATCATGTGAAAATATATCATCTGAATGTGTATACTTGATACATTTGTACTTGTTATAACGACTACAGTTAATGCTTGTAAATATTTTAGTTGTTAGAGTTTACGTAAACAAACTTATTTATAGATAGATAAATGAATAATTCTATCTTTATAAAACGATCGGGATTATACAGATAAAATATACTACATAACTGACCTGTATATAACGGCCGGGAAAATCAAGTGTGGATTAGTTTAGTTCGTAACCTGTATAGAACGGCCACGGTTGACGTATTCGTCGACAGATTTCATACAACTCATCCATCGGTATCAATCGAAACAAATCAGTAACGACACATTGCTATTCTACGTCCTGATATATATAAAAATCACATCAATATGAAAATCTAGAGGAACCAGGCGTTCCATACTACAACTATAAACGAAGCAAGATACTCCAAAACCTCGTTTATTCTACAACCACTGAGAAATCCTTCCTAACTTTAACTGTTGCAAACGGACCTAAGTCAGATGGTTTGCACTAAGTCGTGCGTTCTGCACTTGAACCGGCAAAAAACAGAGTCAGACGACCAATACGTAAACCGAAAGTAGAGCCAGGAGTTCCTAACTATGACCGACCAAGACAGAGCCAGTCGTTCGTCAATCCAACCGTCCGATACTGGACCAGGCGTTCTTCACTGCGACCGCCAGAGATAGAACCAGGCGTTCCGCATTTCAAACGTCCGAGAAAGAACCGGGCGTTCTGTCCTAAGACCACCAGAAATAAAGCCAGACGTTCCGCACTACAAACGTCCGAGAAAGAACCAAGTGTTCCGCACTACAAACGTCCGAGAAAGAACCCGGTGTTCTGCCTTGCGACAATCAGGGACAGAACAAGGCGATCCGCACTGCAACATTCCGAGACAGAACCAAGCATTCCGCAATGAAACTTCCGAGGCGGAACCAGGCGTTCCGCACTACAAACGTTCGAGATACAAACCAGGCGTTCCGTACACCAACCGTTCGGAACAGAGACAGGCGTTCCGCACTACAAACATTAGAGACAGAGTCTGGCGTTCCGCAATACAACCGTCGGAAACAGAGCCAGACGTTTCAGACTAAAAACGCCTGAGGCAGAGTAAGACGCTCAACATTAAAATCGGAAGCATGACAGGCCATCTAAATTAAATCGTCAGAGGGCAGAGCTAGAGACAGACCAAGAACCAGAAATTAACCCGGAAGCGGAATCAGACGTTCCTCACTCAAACCGGATGTAATGTCGGGCATTTCGTTTCCGGCATCATATGTGGCGCAGTCGATACCAGAAGGTTAGGTTTGGGCAGTAGCTGTATTGCTGACCAGTATACCGAGTCATTGACCACTGTGGCTATGTCCAGTAGTCTTTCCAATTATCATTTTCCTTGAATCTGACACCTTATGACGTGTGTAATGAATACTTTAGACAATAGACATACTGACACCACATTATACAGATCAACAGCTATAGGCTGTATTTCATTCAATGCTCCAAAATTAATTAAATCTATATTACGTAATACAGGTGTAAGTTGAGTCTTACCACATTGGACATGTGTTTTGTAAAATAGCATTTTAGAATAATGAAAGTCTGTGTCGTCATGGCCTTACATCTTAAAGAGGTTCAGTGACTCATGTACAGGTGCGAAAGTGTCATGTAGATATGAGTGTCTGATCAACAGGTAAGTAATATATGCGATGGAGATTTTAATCTTATCAGTGCAGTCAATAGTGGTTCATCAGCGATGTAATATATTTCCTCGTCAATTACATTTCCTGTGACATTTTTAAAGGCCACGTTGTCTGGTCACTACATGATCGTGCACAGGGGTTCGGTTTCAGAATTTTGAGTATTTTATGACATTAATTCATAATCTCAAAACTATAAATCCCCGGTATTTTAAACCTTGTATAAGTCGGGGGTATAAACAATTGTTTTAGAAGATCTATAAATACTGAATTTGGAAACTAGGTCCCATGATCATGTGTAACTACCCATTGTATTCTACCGACTTTTTTCTTCGTGTTGTGATTGATGTCATATATTACCCGACATCTCAAAACCAAACCCCTGTGATAATGTGTAACATTTTTCTTCGTTTGACCTCGCACGTGACAGTCTACTTACATACGGCCACAGCACTGTGCTATCTCGACATCAATGACAACTGCCTTTTACGTAAGGCTCACTAGGCCCTTTGATAACATTGTAAGTTCGTACATTGAAATGTTATTAATAAGACGAGACCGTGACATTTTCAAATGGTAGCGAGCCATTGAGGACATTGTAAACGACTGGAGTTTAACCAGATGGCGTTTTAACAATTTTAACCAGATGGTAGATCTACAGACATAAATCATTATTAACCAGTTAATAGTTAATAATCTTCACCTGGAAGGCAGTTACCTGTCAACGCTGTGGTCAGACATGCATCATGTCATAATAGAGTTATTATAATGTCTATATACAACATAGGTTACAAGGCAACTGGCGACCGTCTATACGTACATGTACCTATAATGTACATCTGACTGGGTCCTACCTCAGATCGAGTGTCAACCGACCCTATCGTTTTGTACTATAGATTGCATACCAGTCTTTGTCTGTATTGACGGTCGCTATTTTTATGTTAAGGAAAACAATGAAAAGACACTGAAATATATATAACTCCAATTCTTACAGTATATTTTTGTACCAATAACGTATACTACCATAAGTTATAGCCGTAAGGTTTTTACCTTTATTACCTATATAGATATACAATGATATACATACAGGAACTACACATAAAGTTATCTGTGTGTATTGATCATATCATGCATATAGTACCTATATACGATGTCGTGCGTTTCTTACCCGAGATTAACTTTGTCAAATTAACACAGAGATAGCGGTAGACTATCCCAGACGAGATCAATACAGGTGTATAGAACGATCAGTGTATATTTGTACTACGTAGATCGCGTATCACACACGAAGATTTGATTTAAATAATCTTTACCTGGCGATTAAATTTAATTACAGGTAATTGTACATACCTCTAGTTGAACTCCAAATAAATCTGCATTAGACTCATACTTCATAGCATGGTCGGTTTCACATGCATCACAAATAATCTCCTTTTCTTCCATATCTTCTCATTTCACTTTCAACGCACAGTAACAATGTAACTCCAAGAAACAACTGATACACGAATAGATGATTTACCTCTTTGAAGATTGTTTGCTGATCCAGGTAATGAGTCAATAACTAGCAAACACACACAACAGTAATGAAACGTTAGGTTACGTCAGTAACGGTTGTATTTGAATCAATATAAAACACAAGATTGTTACATTCCAATATACACAGTGATGGAAACATTCTGACGTTTTACCGCACAGCATCGTAGAGGAGATATACAATAGATCTATGTTGAACGCAGAGGGATTCCGTTTGACATATACAGCAGAATAACTCGAACGGTTCCGCTGCCTAACTCGTCTGCTTGTTGAAGAGCAACGGCAGCTGTTGGCTCCATCCAACGTGTGTTGTATAAAAGGATGCACGTTAACATTGAACTGACGGCCGATTAGGCCGCTGGAGATAAAACAAATTATGTTGTCCGTATATGTCTCGTCAGACGGGGTGTTTTGACTGTACACAACCTCAATATTGATACACAGCAATCATAATAGATCACCGAATACCACCGCCTTTGTTCGTCCCTCGCAACTCAAATGCTGTCACCTTTTGTTTACAACCAAGGTAGTTGACTATTTAGAGGGAAGCGTGCAACTCTTTCAGTTCGTGTAACGCCGACACCTCGCTCCTCTATAACGTGTACTTTTAGTATAGCGGGCAGTGTAATACACACTTCATCTAAACTCGCCGGTCTTGTCAAAAGAGCAGTTACACGTTAAAGAGAATGTGTTATTTATGGCACACACTTATGAAGACATCGATAATGCATATATCTATAAATTATCAACAGAATGCATTATCAGACGTACGGGTCCTAGGCTATAGGCCAATCAATAGACAACACACGCGAGGTGCCCTATCACACACGCGAGTCGCTAGACCTTTTGTACCGGGTGTTCGTTTTAATCTTTTTAACCAGTTGTGAGAGTTCAAAGGAGAAAATGTAATTAGATTGCTAAGAATACACTATGTATCTGACACCTTCCATTTACAGCGTTCGTCATAACGGTGCTATTTGAAGAAGTACAAAAATAACGTACGCTCAGAGGTTTTTTTTCAAAGTAGATCTTGTTTACGTTATAGTTGATTTTCTAATACCCAATGAGTTTTAGAAATAATAGTATTTAATGAAAGAGCAATGTCTTTAATCATAACAAACGACTATGTACCAGCCTTAAACAAAGATTGATTGCTTTAATGCGTATTTTCAACAACAGGTGTTTGGCAAATATGGGGCGCCGTTTTATTCCCATTTGGTGATATCACCTTTTCAAATAGGTGATATCACTCATTCGAATAGGTGATATCACTCATTCGAATAGGTGATATCACTTATTGAAACGAATAGGTGATATCACCAATTCGAATAGGTGATATCACTTAAGAATATTTTTAAGTGGTATCACCTATTCCAATTGGTGATATCACCTATTCGAATGAGTGATATCACCTATTCGAATGAGTGATATCACTTATTTGAAAAATGAATTGGTGATATCACTGATTGAATAGGTGATATCACCAAATGGGAATAAATAGTAAAACGGCGCCCCGTAGGCAAAACATATGGACCTAGAGTTGTCCAAAAAAGGATTGACCAATTAAAGACCATGTCCAGTGTCATGGTGGTACGACTCCCAACCAGCTTCCAATGGGGACGCCAGACAGAGTTTCATTTCTCACGTGATCCCAAGTATTCCAATGGGGACGCCAGACAGAGTTTCGTTTCTCACGTGATCCCAAGTATTCCAATGGGGACGCCAGACAGAGTTTCGTTTCTCACGTGATCCCAAGTATTCCAATGGGGACGCCAGACAGAGTTTCGTTTCTCACGTGATCCCAAGTATTCCAATGGGGACGCCAGACAGAGTTTCGTTTCTCACGTGATCCCGAGTATTCCAATGGGGACGCCAGACAGAGTTTCATTTCTCACGTGATCCCGAGTATTCCAATGGGGACGCCAGACAGAGTTTCGTTTCTCACGTGATCCCGAGTATTCCAATGGGGACGCCAGACAGAGTTTCGTTTCTCACGTGATCCCAAGTATTCCAATGGGGACGCCAGACAGAGTTTCATTTCTCACGTGATCCCGAGTATTCCAATGGGGACGCCAGACAGAGTTTCATTTCTCACGTGATCCCAAGTATTCCAATGGGGACGTCAGACAGAGTTTCATTCTCACGTGATCCCATGTATTCCAATGGGGACGCCGCACAGAGTTTCATTTCTCACGTGATCCCAAGTATTCCCATGGGAACGCCAGACAGAGTTTCATTTCTCACGTGATCCCAAGTATTCCAATGGGGACGCCAGACAGAGTTTCATTTCTCACGTGATCCCAAGTATTCCGATGGGGACGTCAGACAGAGTTTCATTCTCACGTGATCCCAAGTATTCCAATGGGGACGCCAGACAGAGTTTCGTTTCTCATTTGATCCCAAAAAGGGCGAACGGAAGACCTCAATAACACAGTCGACGCTCTGACGTCATTAGAGTGGGTATATCATGCTCCGGAATTTCGTTCTGAAATACAAGGAGTTATGTAATTAAATATCGATTTGTATCAATTATAATATTGAATTAATATAGGATAGAATAATATGTGATATTGATCCGTAAAGGTTTATGGTAAGACAAGATTTTGTAGTATACACTATAATCAAAATTCTTATTTATTTTATATCGTACGGTGTAATAAAGACCGATAATTTAGGACAGAATTTACATGTATATTGCTTGGATTGTACGATATCTATTTTATATATAGAACATAATTATATATCGATTTTATAGGTTGAGCATAATTAGATATCGATTTTATTGGTAGAACGTAATTTGATATCGATTTTATTATCAAATATTGATTTTATAGATAGAACACAATAATTGTTTGCTTGGTTTAACTCCCCAGCTGTTGGTGTCTCCATGGCATCCTTCTCCTTGACACGCGTCCTTATATGGCCCTAGCTGATGCTGTCTCCATGACATCCGTCCTCATATGACCATGGCTGTTAGGTGTCTCCTTGACACCCGTCCTCATGTGACCATGGCTGTTGGTGTCTCCTTGACACCCGTCCTCATATGATCCTAGCTGTTGGTGTCTCCATGACATCCGTCCTGATATGATCCTGGCTGTTGGTGTCTCCTTGACACCCGTCCTTATATGACTCTGGCTGTTAGTGTCTCCTTGACACCCGTCCTTATATGGCCATGGCTGTTGGTGTCTCCATGACACCCGTCCTTATATGGCCATGGCTGTTGGTGTCTCCCTGACACCCGTCCTTATATGGCCCTGGCTGTTAGTGTCTCCCTGACACCCGTCCTCATATGGCCATGGCTGTTGGTGTCTCCCTGACACCCGTCCTTATATGGCCATGGCTGTTGGTGTCTCCCTGACACCCGTCCTTATATGACCCTGGCTGTTGGTGTCTCCATGACACCCGTCCTTATATGGCCATGGCTGTTGGTATCTCCCTGACACCCGTCCTCATATGACCCTGGCTGTTGGTGTCTCCCTGACACCCGTCCTTATATACTGCGAGAGCCAGTGAAGAAATGAAATTTAAAAAAAAGTTATCTGAATTCGTGAGAGTGATTTGGGGCAATGTAGGAGGGTATATATGTATATTGTAAATGTTATATCCGTTTCCAATTACATTTAGCACTGGTTTGTAAAACTTCTAATACCAGGATTGAAGTCGGAGACAGCGAGCGCTAAAACTACAAACGTGAAATGATTTCCAAATAGGCAGGGAAAAATAATGTTACCACGCTGGTTTGTGATATTGTTTGCTCAATAAATGAAGCTGAGACAAGACAAGAGAAAAACAAAAAATAAACTGATGTTTTCTTTAATCGCAATGTAATTCCCACAAACGGTACATTCGGTGACAGAGAAGTGGTCACTACGACCGCACGAGCTATCCTTTCGACTCAATATCGGTCTACTGGCCAAAACGTATTAGGGTTGTACTTCATGGAACATCTGTTTAAATTCTAATAAATCTCTATTCGAATGGAAAACAACTTTTCATGCAGACTGGGTTTATCAAGATGTTTTGTTGATGTGACGCCTGCATTGATATCGACTGTCTGACACGAGCACAAAATGAAATGCAAATATCAATGAAGAGAGTATTTCGATCTGTTTTCTATTGACAAACAACAGCAGCAGTAACACCTGGTTCCGCATGGTAGGTCTATTGGTGCAAGTTGTTGCTGCCAATGGCTACCAGATAAATGGATGGCAGATTTTATCGTGTCGTCGTCGTCGTCGTAGTAGTAGTAGTAGTAGTAGTAGTAGTAGTAGTAGTGGTAGTAGTAGTAGTGGTAGTAGTGGTAGTGGTAGTAGTGGTGGTGGTAGTAGTAGTAGTAGTAGTAGTGGTAGTAGTGGTAGTGGTAGTAGTGGTGGTGGTAGTAGTGGTGGTGGTAGTAGTGGTAGTAGTAGTGGTAGTAGTGGTAGTGGTAGTAGTGGTGGTAGTGGTGGTAGTGGTAGTAGTGGTGGTGGTGGTAGTAGTAGTGGTAGTAGTGGTAGTAGTAGTGGTAGTAGTAGTGGTAGTGGTGGTAGTGGTAGTAGTGGTGGGGGGTTAGGTAGTAGTAGTCGAGTGTTCGTGCTTGTAGTAGGGTAAGTAGTGGTCGTCGTCGTGGTCGGTGGTGGTGGTAGTAGTGGTAGTGGTAGTGGTAGTAGTGGTAGTAGTGGTAGTGGTAGTGGTAGTAGTAGTAGTAGTAGTAGTAGTGGTGGTGGGTAGTAGTAGTAGTGGTAGTAGTGGTAGTAGTAGTAGTAGTAGTAGTAGTAGTAGTGGTAGTAGTGGTAGTAGTAGTAGTAGTAGTAGTAGTAGTAGTAGTGGTAGTAGTGGTAGTAGTAGTAGTAGTAGTAGTAGTAGTAGAAGTAGTAGTAGTAGTAGTAGTCGTCGTCGTCGTTGTCGTAGTTGTTGTTGTTTTACCAAGAAGTTTAAGATGTGATGGATTTTTAAATGACCATAAAAGCTAGAAATCAATTACAAAAATAATGACACTGAGATTGAAATACCATCTGGTGACGAGAAAATACCATGTCCGTACTTGTTACACCTGGTGACGAGAAGATACTATGTCCGTACCTGTTACACCTGGTGACGAGAAGATACTATGTCCGTACCTGTTACACCTGGTGACGAGAAGATACTATGTCCGTACCTGTTACACCTGGTGACGAGAAGATACTATGTCCGTACCTGTTACACCTGGTGACGAGAAGATACTATGTCCGTACTTGTTACAGCTGGTGATGAGAAGATACTATGTCCGTACCTGTTACACCTGGTGACGAGAAGATACTATGTCCGTACCTGTTACTGGTGACGAGAAGATACTATGTCCGTACCTGTTACTAGTGACGAGAAGATACTATGTCCGTACCTGTTACTAGTTACGAGAAGATACTATGTCCGTACCTGTTACAACTGGTGACGAGAAGATACTATGTCCGTACCTGTTACACCTGGTGACGAGAAGATACTATGTCCGTACCTGTTACACCTGGTGACGAGAAGATACTATGTCCGTACCTGTTACACCTGGTGACGAGAAGATAATATGTCCGTACCTGTTACTGGTGACGAGAAGATACTATGTCCGTACCTGTTACTAGTGACGAGAAGACACTATGTCCGTACCTGTTACTAGTGACGAGAAGATACTATGTCCGTACCTGTTACTGGTGACGAGAAGATACTATGTCCGTACCTGTTACAACTGGTGACGAGAAGACACTATGTCCGTACCTGTTACACCTGGTGACGAGAAGATACTATGTCCGTACTTGTTACACCTGGTGACGAGAAGATACTATGTCCGTACCTGTTACTGGTGACGAGAAGATACTATGTCCGTACCTGTTACACCTGGTGACGAGAAGATACTATGTCCGTACCTGTTACACCTGGTGACGAGAAGATACTATGTCCGTACCTGTTACACCTGGTGACGAGAAGATACTATGTCCGTACCTGTTACACCTGGTGACGAGAAGATAATATGTCCGTACCTGTTACTGGTGACGAGAAGATACTATGTCCGTACCTGTTACTAGTGACGAGAAGACACTATGTCCGTACCTGTTACTAGTGACGAGAAGATACTATGTCCGTACCTGTTACTGGTGACGAGAAGATACTATGTCCGTACCTGTTACAACTGGTGACGAGAAGACACTATGTCCGTACCTGTTACACCTGGTGACGAGAAGATACTATGTCCGTACTTGTTACACCTGGTGACGAGAAGATACTATGTCCGTACCTGTTACTGGTGACGAGAAGATACTATGTCCGTACCTGTTACACCTGGTGACGAGAAGATACTATGTCCGTACCTGTTACACCTGGTGCGAGAAAATACTATGTCCGTACCTGTTACACCTGATGACGAGAAGATACTATGTCCGTACCTGTTACTAGTGACGAGAAGATACTATGTCCGTACCTGTTACAACTGGTGACGAGAAGATACTATGTCCGTACCTGTTACAACTGGTGACGAAAAGACACTATGTCCGTACCTGTTACACCTGGTGACGAGAAGATACTATGTCCGTACCTGTTACTAGTGACAAGAAGACACTATGTCCGTACCTGTTACTAGTGACGAGAAGATACTATGTCCGTACCTGTTACAACTGGTGACGAGAAGACACTATGTCCGTACCTGTTACACCTGGTGACGAGAAGATACTATGTCCGTACTTGTTACACCTGGTGACGAGAAGATACTATGTCCGTACCTGTTACTGGTGACGAGAAGATACTATGTCCGTACCTGTTACACCTGGTGACGAGAAGATACTATGTCCGTACCTGTTACACCTGGTGCGAGAAGATACTATGTCCGTACCTGTTACACCTGGTGACGAGAAGATACTATGTCCGTACCTGTTACTAGTGACGAGAAGATACTATGTCCGTACCTGTTACAACTGGTGACGAGAAGATACTATGTCCGTACCTGTTACAACTGGTGACGAAAAGACACTATGTCCGTACCTGTTACACCTCGTGACGAGAAGATACTATGTCCGTACCTGTTACACCTGGTGACGAGAAGATACTATGTCCGTACCTGTTACACCTGGTGACGAGAAGATACTATGTCCGTACCTGTTACACCTGGTGCGAGAAGATACTATGTCCGTACCTGTTACACCTGGTGACGAGAAGATACTGTGTCCGTACCTGTTACTAGTGACGAGAAGATACTATGTCCGTACCTGTTACACCTGGTGACGAGAAGATACTATGTCCGTACCTGTTACTAGTGACGAGAAGATACTATGTCCGTACCTGTTACACCTGGTGACGAGAAGATACTATGTCCATACTTGTTACACCTGGTGACGAGAAGATACTATGTCCGTACCTGTTACTGGGGACGAGAAGATACTATGTCGTACCTGTTACACCTGGACCAGAAAATTATTAAGATTGTTGTAAGTTCGCATTTATTATTAAATGAGAAACACTACGATCGATTTAATTATTTGATAAAATATATTTGTTTCCATGATAAGCGAAATGACTGGACAAATATACGAGACTTTTGATCCAACATATTACTTCAGGGATGCTTGAATTCCAACAGTAAGAATTATAAAGAGAGCAGATAATTGTTTAATTTAAAAAAAATCCCGTATGGGCACTTCTTTCTTGACCCTGATGCTCTCTATAAATGGCTCTAGTCCAATGTGATATGGTTAGTCTAGTTCTGTCACTTAACCTTGCAATCGGAACACCTCACCTTCGTCTGCCAACTTAGGTCTAGAAAATGACGAGTGGTTCCTTCCATTTATCCTGAACTCCTCTTCTGTTTTCATTTACTTTTAACTCATCTTACATGACGTAATGGTGATATAAGCATTTTAACATTTTACGACTAGCTTGAAGAATGGAGATACTGGCAACAATGTTATATTGGGATTATATTGTGTATTTGTGCAAGGAAATATTTTGCTAAAGATGTTTTACCCAGATAATTACACCGATGCTTATGGATTTTTATTGCAGCTGTTACTATTTTACCTCTAATCCTTTTTACATCTCTTAATGTTATACAGCTGCTTGTGTCTCAGTCTCTCCATCTTAGTTCTGTACATGTATTTTGAGACGAAATAATAACAGAAAAGTTAAATCTAGCGATTCTGCATGTCGAGTATTCACCAGAACAACATCTGCTTTAACTGGGTTTGATGTATCGCTCAATGTAGTTGTAAAGTCAATGTTAATTAACTCGGCTCGGTATCGCTTACATTGTATTAGATATTCTCTCATTAGTGTGTACTTCTTTTGGTTGACCCGGGAATTATCATGCAGAAGACCTTGGTTCGATTCTGGTAGAGGTACTCGACAAGGTATTCATTTCTCGCTGTGAATTATGTAAAGCCTATAACAGCACTAGTGACAATGGTTTGGAACCAATGAAAACATTAACATAAGGAGGGATTTTGACAATGGTTTTCATGTGGAAGCGAAACCATACGTGAGGGGTATTGACAAGGGTTTTCCGATTAAAGCACAGCCATGCAGCAGGCTTATTGACCATGGGTTTCTGGTAGAAGCGCAACCAATTGTTACGATTTTTGACAATATAATACAACTAATAGCACTCAGTCAAACATTGATTAATTGACAATGGATTGACACCAAAAGAAGCGCCACTTTACAAGATGAGTACAAATCATTGATGAGGGTTAATAACAATAGTGAGGACCCCAACCAATGATGAGGGTTTATGACAATGGTGAGGGCTCCGACCATTGATGAGGGTTTATGACAATGGTGAGGGCTCCGATCATTGATGAGGGTTAATGACAATAGTGAGGGCTCCGACCATTGATGATGGTTTATGACAATGGTGAGGGCTCCGATCATTGATGAGGGTTAATGACAATGGTGAGGGCTCCGACCATTGATGAGGGTTAATAACAAATGTGAGGGCTCCGATCATTGATGAGGGTTAATGACAATGGTGAGGGCTCCGACCATTGATGAGGATTAATGACAATGGTGAGAGCTCCGACCATTGATGAGGGTTAATGACAATGGTGAGGGCTCCGACCATTCATGAGGGTTAATGACAATGGTGAGGGCTCCGACCATTGATGAGGGTTAATAACAATGGTGAGGGCTCCGATCATTTATGATAACAAGCGTCATCAAGTCGTTACTGTTAGAGCAACGAACGGCGACACACCTAAAGGTTTCAGAAGATATAAAATATAGTTTCCTTTTATTTTCTGCGGACTACAGTAACATTTATCGAGATATCTTATATCGAAAATCAATGACGATTCACTTTTTTTGGCGATTTTCAAAATTAGTCACAAATGGTAGAAAATTCTCGACGAATCGAATCCCGAAAAATTGCCGCCTTTTCCTGATGTCATACAACTCGTGTTGGAATTGATTCTCCAGTTCTAGCTTCCGCCTTTTATCAAATTACCAACTCATCAAAGTCCCATTTAATTATATCAGTAAAACGAGGGAGGTTTGATTATCATTGTCAGCACATTTAATGGGACATGCGATTTAAAAACAAAACCCTCGTTCTTCCTAAGGGTAGGGAAACTAAGTTTTACCTTTAATGTCTTTTTCATTGACGACTAAAAAAACATGTCCACAGACTATTTCTAGTTTCAACACGTTGTTACTCTCATATTTGGTTTGATCAAGATCCATTAGTTCTGATTTTAGGCAGTGTGTTGGAATGGACTCCATTACCAGTTTCAAACTTCATTTCAAACGTTAATTATTCACAAGCCCCTGACTTGAGAGAATTAAGGATGCATGGGAGGCAAATTTGAAAATAATTACATTTGTGCTGAGAACGGAAAAAAACTACTTCATATCACGAGATTTGAAATAAACGAAGTAAGACACTAGCGAGTCTTCAACACTTTCACTTTCTAGAATGCATGGCTTATCTACGCTAACGTAACACTAATTACACCGCTGCTCTGCGATAATGAGATAAGATTGGAGACAATTGCCAAATCTTTCAACAAATCACGTGATATACTTAATTTTTCGAGGAACAAATTTACATTAGAGGAAGGTTTTTACGCACTGCATTGCTTCAATTGAATAATTTGCCACTTGAAAATATTTACATACAATGTAGAGGCGACCTTGTGTCTTTAACATCATTTTCAGTTTTTTTGCAGTTGCTTGTAATCGTAGCTGATTTGATATCGATTTCCAGATCTCCTCATTAGTGAAACGTTTGTTGACGTACTTGATCACTGATTACAACACATTTGCCGATGACACCAAACATTGTATTTCCCCACTCGTTGTAAATTTCAGTTTTCGGTGTTTCGTTTTTTGTTTGTTTTTTTTTTGACAGCTGATAATGGGTGAAAATTCCTGTCGAGGTTGTTTGGGCGAAGGGTGAAGGCAGATAATGCTATTACTGTCGAGGTTGTTTGGGCGAAGGTTGAATGCAGATATCGCCATTACTGACGAGGTTGTTTGGGCGAAGGTTGAAGGCAGATATCGCCATTACTGTCGAGGTTGTTTGGGCGAAGGTTGAAGGCAGATATCGCTATTACTGTCGTGGTTGTTTGGGCGAAGGCTGAAGGCAGATATCGCTATTACTGTCGTGGTTGTTTGGGCGAAGGCTGAAGGCAGATATCGCTATTACTGACGAGGTTGTTTGGGTGAAGGGTGAAGGCAGATGTCACTATTACTGACGAGGTTGTTTGGGCGTAGGTTGAAAGCAGATGTCACTATTACTGACGAGGTTGTTTGGGTGAAGGTTGAAGGCAGATATCACTATTACTGTCGTGGTTGTTTAGGCGAAGGTTGAAGACAGATCTCGCTATTACTGTCGAGGTTACTTGTGCGATGGTTGAAGACAGATCTCGCTATTACTGTCGAGGTTGTTTGGGCGAAGGTTGAAGTCAGATGTCACTATTACTGTCGTGGTTGTTTGGGCGAAGGTTGAAGACAGATATCGCTATTACTGACGAGGTTGTTTGGGCGAAGGTTGAAGACAGATATCGCTATTACTGACGAGGTTGTTTGGGCGAAGGTTGAAGACAGATATCGCTATTACTGACGAGGTTGTTTGGGCGAAGGTTGAAGACAGATGTCACTATTACTGACGAGGTTGTTTGGGCGTAGGTTGAAAGCAGATGTCACTATTACTGACGAGGTTGTTTGGGTGAAGGTTGAAGGCAGATATCACTATTACTGTCGTGGTTGTTTAGGCGAAGGTTGAAGACAGATCTCGCTATTACTGTCGAGGTTACTTGTGCGATGGTTGAAGACAGATCTCGCTATTACTGTCGAGGTTGTTTGGGCGAAGGGTGAAGGCAGATATCACTATTACTGTCGTGGTTGTTTGGGTGAAGGCTGAAGGCAGATATCGCTATTACTGTCGTGGTTGTTTGGGTGAAGGCTGAAGGCAGATATCACTATTACTGTCGTGGTTGTTTGGGCGAAGGTTGAAGGCAGATGTCACTATTACTGTCGTGGTTGTTTGGGCGAAGGTTGAAGGCAGATGTCACTATTACTGTCGTGGTTGTTTAGGCGAAGGTTGAAGGCAGATATCGCTATTACTGACGAGGTTGTTTGGGCGAAGGCTGAAGGCAGATCTCGCTATTACTGTCGTGGTTGTTTGGGCGAAGGTTGAAGGCAGATATCGCTATTACTGACGAGGTTGTTTGGGCGAAGGCTGAAGGCAGATATCACTCGTCGCTATTACGTTGTTGGAGCTATTTAAGTCAGATGCACACTCGCTCCCATTCTATCTGCTCGTTTTTATTAACTTGCTGAAGATCGTTGATATGTACACGTAATGTGTAATTATTGATGACCCAGCACCATGTATTATATATATGACAAGAGAATTCCATTCTGCATTAAATGTACTTAGCACACACTACGTTGTTTCTCCTTATACTCTCCTGGAGTTGTATCCGGGAACCTGCAGAATTTACACCATAAACCAGGCCCAGTTAAAAGCAGGTTACGTCGGCAGCTCAATAAAGTAATCCCGACGTTTAAGAAGATTCCATTTCCATTTTGGCAATAAATGAAGGGATTTGTTTAAATAAAAATGAAACAAAAATTAAAAGTGATTGATTTTCACATCTTTCATATCTACTGCCCTTAGTCACACTGTCATATAACTACGTTTTACTACACTAGGTTTGAGAGGTGCTGGTTGATAGAGAAGTAATGGGATTGATCATCGGAAAGTTTGATATTCAACATCATCATCTCATTTGAAAATAATTCTTTGTGTGAAATAAAGTCAGATGTTTTGTTTGATTCTGTAATGTTTAACGTCCTAGTACAATCATATAATGACGGCCTCCCCTGTGTGTCGGCTAACTAGTCGTCCATAGACTCTGCATGGTATGTCTCGGCCAGGGGACAGAACCCAAAGCCTTCCTTATTGTTTTCTACTGGGTAATATGCGGACATATTTTGTTGACATTTCAAAGTCGTGAATGGCTGTGCTCATACATATACTTTACAGTAGATGTTGTTGTACATTTGTAAGTTGGACGTAGATGTGCCTGCGTGCACATAGTTCTCACACTTTGAATAATTATCACCTGGGTACCAGGCAGTACTCAGTATATGTATATATACACTATCTTATCGTCTAACTATAGGTCAGCTGATATCTCCGTGCTTCTAAAGTCATTTTTCACACGAATATAAATATGTAAATACATTATTAGCACTTTAAAGTTAGAGCCGAACTGTACTTATTTGTCGTACTGGTAGGAATGTGTTGTCTTTGTGTGATACAGGGAGGTTGTGTTGTGTAGGTTTTCAGCGGTATTATGTACTGACTGAACTTCAAAGGACAGATAACATGTCTTTGTGTACTGTCATTAGTTATCTCTCGGGCGATACTCATCAATTACCTACAGTTGTTCTGTATACACGGACTGTTTAAACACTCTTATCATATACAATACAGATATTTTACATATTACAATAGTTTCTAAATATGCAACAATTTACACATACATTTGTAAGTGTATATAATCAGTCACGTGATGCTCACTTACCGAGTCCTCATATGACCCTAGCTATTGCCAGAGTACACCCCCAAAA